>NC_057801.1:453348311-453631194 GCF_018294505.1 Triticum aestivum
GAAAATCCTACCGAGTGAAGAGCGATCCTCACACTCGGGGGCTTAGCTGCAGTCCAAGGACTCGCCTAAGTTTATCAAAATCCTACCGAGTGGTAAGCCAGCCTTCCACTCGGAGGCTTAGCTGCAGTCTAAGGACTCGCCTAAGTTTATCAAAATCCTACCGAGTGGTAAGCCAGCCTTCCATTCGGGGGCTTAGCTGCAGTCCAAGCACTCACCTAAGTTGTGAAAATCCTACCGAGTGGTAAGCCAGCCTTCCACTCGGAGGCTTAGCTGCGACCTCGTGCTCGCCTAAGTTATAAAAATCCTACCGAGTGAAGAGCAATCCTCTCACTCGGGGGCTTAGCTGCAGCTTCGTGTTCGCCTAAGTTTATCAAAATCCTACCGAGTGGTAAGCCAGCCTTCCACTCGGGGGCTTAGCTGCAGTCCAAGCACTCGCCTAAGTTGTGAAAATCCTACCGAGTGGTAAGCCAGCCTTCCACTCGGAGGCTTAGCTGCGACCTCGTGCTCGCCTAAGTTATCAAAATCCTACCGAGTGAAGAGCAATCCTCTCACTCGGAGGCTTAGCTGCAGCTTCGTGCTCGCCTAAGTTATCAAAATCCTACCGAGTGGTAAGCCAGCCTTCCACTCGGAGGCTTAGCTGCAGCCTCGTGCTCGCCTAAGTTATAAAAATCTTACCGAGTGAAGAGCAACCCTCTCACTCGGGAGCTTAGCTGCAGCCCTGCGCTCGCCTAAGTTACAAAAATCCTACCGAGTGAAGAGCGACCCTCCCACTCGGAGGCTTAGCTGCAGTCCAAGCGCTCGCCTAAGCACAGGCACCTTGCTTTGAACCTGCAAAAGACATTTTGAGCCAAAGGCAATCATATTCAAGCGCCAAATTCAAGTTTGAATCGATATCTAAAGGAACCGAAAGTGCTCAGGCGTCAAGCCTGTTAAAGTTTGTCGGTTACAATTCCACTCGGCATACTGAGGCAAATTTAAAGAGTCGTGCCAGAAGAAGTTTTTTACCCCTCCTGTGGAGGGCTGGAAGGTGCAACGAATTCATCAAGGTAAATTCCGTCGGCGATCCGAGTGGCAGCTGCAAGGAAAGTCTCCATAAAGGACCTGAAGTCGTGCTTCTTGGTATTGGCCACCCGAAGGGCCGCCAGCTTCTCCTCTCGTGCATCTTTGCAGTGGACTCGTGCCAGACACAGAGCGACATCTGCACCACACCGAGCCGAGGACTTCTTCCACTCTTGCACTCGACCAGGGATCGTGTTCAAGCGGGCCATCAGCGACTCAAGGTCATTCTGAAGTGTCTCCTCAGGCCAGAGCGTCGAGTCGATGCGAGATGTGGCGGCCTTCAGCCTTGCGAGATAGTCCACGACAGCTGCGACACGAGATTCCAGTCGGAAAACATCCATGGCAACTTCGTCGTTCACCGGAGAATTGACGGGGTCAAGGTTTGGCTCCAGTCGGCTGGTTTCCTCTTCAAAGTTTTGACAAAATTCTGCAAGGGTGATCACTAAGTCAAGGGGATAGTCGAATGGAAAAAGCCACAGTTGGAAATATTTGCCAAACACGGAGGTTTACCTTCAAGCATAAGAAACAGCTTCTTGGCAAAGCCACTCAGGAAGGCCTCCAGCTCAGTTTTCTTCTCAGTCAATTTGCTGACTTGGTCAGTCAAGGCAGCTTTGTCAGTTCTCAGTCGACTGACTTCCTTGTTGGCAATCCCAAGAGCAGTTTTCAGATTGGTATTGTCTTGTTCGAGCTTGGTGACTGAAGCTAACTTCTCGTCAGCAAGCTTGATCTTCTCAGCTAGCTCAAGGTCTTTCTTCTGCTGGGCCTCCCTTACCTTACCTGCAAGTTACAGCGAGATCAGATGCCGAAACAAGCAAGGGGAAAAGCAGTCGTCAGGGTCTCACCAAACATACCTTCGGTCTCCTCCTTTGCCTTTGTCAGCTTCTCCTGAACCAGCTTCAAGCTCAGCTCGACTTGAGTATGTTTTTGTTCCAGCTCTGAGTAGCGAGCCACAAGATCACAGGAGTTCTGCGAAGAACCAATCGACTAAACGTCAAATGTAACTCACTTCCGAGTGAAAAAGGGAAAAACACACGTTTCTAAGACTACAGCCGAATACAAGCATTCGACCGTAGTCTCGGGGACTACACCCAGTGGGTGCACTCAGCATGCCCCCACTAATCCTGTTGAAGACAAAGTCGACCAGTCGACCTCAAAAAAAAAAACAGTGTGCGAGATGCATTCTCTAAGACTATGATCAACTGCAAGCAGTCGACCACAGTCTCGGGGACTACACCCAGTGGGTGCACTCAGCGTGCCCCCACCGGTTTGCGAAATCCAGTCGACCAGTCGACTGACAGAAAGATTGACATCATAAAGCCTAAGACCGACTGCCAGCAGTCGACCTTAGCCTTGGGGACTACACCCAGCGGGTGCACTCAGCGTGCCCCCGCTAACACGGAGTTTATTCGACACACCCAGTGGGTGACTAATACAAATTCCGGAAAAGAAAAGTTTTTGGTAGCATATCCAACAGAACAAACAGCGGTCGACTGACCTGGACATTGCTTTGGAGGGCAGAACTGGCGTCATAGGCTGCCTGGCTCGCGTCCCGGATGGTCTTCAGCTGCTCCATCATGAGTCCCGCCTGGCGTATCGCCTCCTTCGCTGCGCCAGCTTGGTCCTCTGGGACGTGGTGCGTCGTGAAGAGGGAAGGCTGCTGAACACTCGTCAGTGGATTCGCGAAGGACACCGTGTGTCGAGTGGTGTTCTCTTCTTCCACAGTCAGAATTTCAGGCGCCGGCACATCCTGAGGCACCTTACTGGCGGACGCTTTCCGACTCCTCCTGTGCTTCAGCGGCTCTTCATCCTCATCATCATCAGGAAGATCGATAACAGTGTTGGGTGGAGCTGCGGAGAAGAATCAGGATCAGAGATCGCGAGTCAGTCGACTAAGAATGGTATTAAGAACACAGTACCTGGATTCGAAGTTTCTGCATCCTCCATCTCGTGGTCATCGGCCCGGGCCGAGGTCTCAGAAGTGGCAGCACTGCAACTCCAAAGGATCAGTCGACTAACCTCAGCGTCGACCAGAGATTAAGTTCGCACAGAATAAGAAAATATGAGCAACACAATTACCCTGATATGGTGGGGATGGACACCTTCATCTTCGGCAGGAGTTTGGTCGGCTTCGGTGAGGCCGCCCTGGGCTGCTTCAGCGCCTTTTCAGTCGGCGCCGGAGAGGTGGTCCGAGGGCGCTTGGTCGACTGAGTGGCGGTCGCAACCCCCTTACCACGTTCGGTCGAAGGGTCGTGGACAAGCTTCGACCGCCTTTCTGAGCGCGGTGGAACGACCTCCTCCTCCTCTTCTTCCTCGTCCTCGATGTCATCTTCATCACCTTCATCATCATCGTCGTCGTCATCATCCCCTGCAGCATCCGAGTCCCATTCCTCCTCTTCCTGGCTCTCGCCCCCGCTCGCCTCGCCCCCGCTCGCCTCGCCTTCCTCAGTCGAGGCTTGTGCCCCATTGGGCATCGAGTACAGCTCGGTGAGGGCCTAGCAGATGCCCAAACAAGGATCAGTCGACCAGTCGGCAGGGTTAACAGAAATGAATACGACAAGGACTCAGCGGAGGGCAGGGCAAGTGTACCTTGTTTGGGTCGCTGTTGTGGTCGAGTGGAGGAATCCTTCTGGCTCCGCGCGGATTGTCCCTGTTTCCGGTAACGGCTACCATCCATCTTTCCAGAGTGACATCGTCGACTTCTTCTGGATGGACTCTAGTCTCGTCTTCGGGCCCACAGTACAACCACATGCAGTGGCTCCGGAATTGAAGGGGTTGGATGCGACGCCTGAGGAAGACCTCCAGAAGATCCATGCCCGTCACCCCCTCCCGAACCAACTGCACCACGCGCTCCATCAACATCTTCACGTCGGCTTTCTCCTCCGGAATCAGCTTCAGAGGGGAGGGCTTGTTCACTCGGTCCATGGTAAACGGAGGGAGTCCACTCGACTGCCCTGGCGTCGACTGGACCTGGCAGTAGAACCAAGTCGACTGCCAGCCTCTGATGGACTCGGGAAAGCTCATGGGCGGGAAGGTGCTATTATTCCTCACCTGAATCCCCAGGCCCCCACACATTTGGACGACTCGGGTCTTCTCATCACCTGGGCTCGCCTTCTTCACGGTCTGAGAGCGACACGTGAAGATACGTTTGAACAAACCCCAGTGCGGCCGACAGCCCAAGAAACCCTCACACATGGACACGAATGCAGCAAGATAGGCAATGGAGTTTGGGGTAAAGTGGTGGAGCTGCGCTCCAAAGAAATTCAAGAAGCCACGGAAGAAAATGCTTGGGGGCAAGGAAAACCCACGATCAACATGAGTGGCCAAAAGCACACACTCACCCTCTTCTGGCTGTGGCTGCCACTCCTTCCCCGGCAACCTCGCAGCTCCGTGAGGGATCAAGCCCTCGTCGGCCATGTCGAGGAGGTCCTTCTCCGTGATGGTCGACTGGATCCAGTCTCCTTGGACCCAGCCTTTCGGCAGGCGGGATCTGGACGAGGACCCTCTGCGGCTGGTGGATCTCCCCTTCGCCTTCTCCGATGCCGACGCCTTCTTGGCACGCTCCAGCGCCGCCGTCTTCTCCTTGGCCATGGTCGCCGGTGAGATGCACGAAGGGAAGTGGTGCGGGGGCGAGAGCGAGCACGCTGAGCAGGGAGGATGGAAGCAGAGGGAGAGAGGGAGAATGCTGAGGCGCAGCACAGAAATCCTCGCCGGGCACATTTATAAGGTCCCTTCCGAGTGGCTGACATGTGGGCCCGGTCGATCTAATCATATCTGGGAGCAGTTATGAGGACTGGATACGTGGCGAAAAAGGCGGCGCGGAGATCGAGGCGTCTATGCCCCGTCCCATCCGAACGCCGCGGTCTGCCCCGCTTCGCGCGCGCCCCCAAATTTCACACCCCGCGGAATCCGCGAGCAACAAATCAGTCTGTCAGACGCGGTGTTTCCGGCGATCCGTCGCTCGGAGATCGTCGAAGCTCGAAAGATCACTCGACGCAAAAATAGAATGGATCGAGTCGACCGAAGACAAATTGCTCCCTGTCAACGAAGAGATTCTTTGATCCAGAACAGCGCACAACTAGAGCGCAAAGGTTAATCGGAAACGACATCAACTCCTTCTTCACTCGAAGCCTCAATCCATTCGGGGGCTAATGATGGGGTTATGTACCTAGGGTAGGGTCATGGACCTGTTCCAAGTAACTTACCCTAGGACATCCCTAGAAGAGGTCGCCTTCCAGTCGACCAACGAGGATTCACTCGACTGGCCTGAAGGACTCGACTACGAAGACTCACTCGACCACCAGGAGGTCAAGAGGCACTCTGCACCGCAACGGCCTGTAATTAAGTAGACTTTATGATAGTAAAGGCACTTTATGTGGGGCGTTACCAGTAACGCCCCACACTTAACTCACCTTAAACCCTCTCCTACGTGGGCTGGCTGGGGTCCTGGCGCACTCTATATAAGCCACCCCCCTCCACAGGCAGAAGGGTTCGGCACCTTGTAATCCATACATTCATAATCCACTCGAGCGCCTCCGGGCTCCGAGACGTAGGGCTGTTGCTTCTTCCGAGAAGGGCCTGAACTCGTACATCCTTTGTGCTTACAACCTCTCCATAGCTAGGACCTTGCCTCTCCATACCTACCCTCCACTCTACTGTCAGGCTTAGAACCACGACAGCCGGCCTAGGAGGGGGCGCGCCATGGGGAGTCCTACTCCCATCGGGAGTAGGACTCCCTCCTTCCTTGTTGGACTAGGAGAAGGGGGAATGAAAGGGAGAGGAGGAGAAGGAAAGAGGGGGCCAGCCCCCCTTGCCCTAAACCAATTCGGTTTGGGCCTTGGGGGGCGCGCCCCAAACTCCCCTTGCTGCCCTCTATTTCCACTAAGGCCCATGTAGGCCCATTAAGCCCCTGGGGGTTTCGGTAACCCCCCGATACTCCGGTAAAATCCCGATTTCACCCGGAACACTTCCGACATCCAAATATAGGCTTCCAATATATCAATCTTCATGTCTCGACCATTACGAGACTCCTCGTTATGTCCGTAATCACATTAGGGACTCCGAACAACCTTCGGTACATCAAAACTCATAAACTCATAATATAATTATCATCAAAACCTTAAGCGTGCAAACCCTACGGGTTCGAGAACTATGTAGACATGACCGAGACACGTTTCCGGTCAATAACCAATAGCGGAACTTGGATGCTCATATTGGCTCCTACATATTCTACGAAGATCTTTATTGGTCAAACCGCATAACAACATACGTTGTTCCCTTTGTCATCGGTATGTTACTTGCCTGAGATTCGATCGTCGGTATCCCAATACCTAGTTCAATCTCGTTACCGGCAAGTCTCTTTACTCGTTACGTAATGCATCATTATGTAACTAACTCATTAGCTACATTGCTTGCAAGGCTTATAGTGATGTGCATTACCGAGAGGGCCCAGAGATACCTGTCCGACAATCGGAGTGACAGAACCTAATCTCGAAATACGCCAACTCAACATGTACCTTCGGAGACACCTGTAGAGATCCTTTATAATCACCAAGTTACGTTGTGACATTTGGTAGCACACAAAGTGTTCCTCCGGTAAACGGGAGTTGCATAATCTCATAGTCATAGGAACATGTATAAGTTATGAAGAAAGCAATAGCAACATACTAAACGATCAAGTGCTAAGCTAACGGAATGGGTCAAGTCAATAACATCATTCTCTAATGATGTGATCCCGTTAATCAAATGACAACTCAGGTCTATGGCTAGGAAACTTAACCATCTTTGATTCAACGAGCTAGTCAAGTAGAGGCATACTAGTGACACTCTGTTTGTCTATGTATTCACACATGTATCAAGTTTCCGGTTAATACAATTCTAGCATGAATAATAAACATTTATCATGAAATAAGGAAATAAAAAATAACTTTATTATTGCCTCTAGGGCATATTTCCTTCAGTCTCCCACTTGCACTAGAGTCAATAATCTAGTTCACATCATCATGTGATTTAACACCAATATTCATATAAGTATATGACTAATACCCATAGTTCACATCGTCATGTGATCAACACCCAAAGGGTTTACTAAAGTCAATAATCTAGTTCACATTGCTATGTGATTAACACCCAAAGAGTACTAAGGTATGATCATGTTTTGCTTGTGAGAGAAGTTTAGTCAACGGGTCTGTCACATTTAGAGTCGTATGTATTTTGCAAATATTCTATGTCTACAATGCTCTGCATGGAGCTACTCTAGCTAATTGCTCCCACTTTCAATATGTATCCATATTGAGACTTAGAGTCATCTGGATTGGTGCAAAAGCTTGCACCGTTGTAAATTTTTACGACGAGCTCTTTTATCACTTCCATTATCTAGAAATATTTCCTTAGTCCTCACTAAGGATATTCTTTACCGCTGTCCTGTGGTTTACTCCTAGATCAAAATTGTACTCCCTTGCCAAACTTAGAGCAAGGTATACAATAGGTCTGGTACACAACATAGCATACTTTATAGAACCTATGACTGAGGCATAGGGAATGACTTTTCATTCTCTTTTATTTTTTGCCATGGTAGGGTTTTGAGTCTTACTCAACTTCACACCTTGCAACATAGGCAAGAACTCCTTCTTTGACTGTTCCATTTTGAATTATTTCAAAACTTGCCAAGGTATATACTCATTGAAAAATCTTATCAAGCGTGTTGATCTATCTTATAGATCTTGATGCCTAATATGTAAGTAGCTTTACTGAGGTCTTTCTTTTAAAGAACTCCTTTCAAACACTTCTTTATGCTTTCCAGAAAAATTCTACATCATTTATGATCAACAATATGTCACTCACATATACTTATCAGAAAGGCTGTAGTGCTCCCACTCACTTTATTGTAAATACAGGCTCCACTGCAAGTCTGTATAAAACTATATGCTTTGATCAACTTATCAAAGCGTATATTCCAACTCCGAGATGCTTGCACCAGTCCATAGATGGATTGCTGGAGCTTGCACATTTTGTTAGCACCTTTAGGATCGACAAAACCTTCTGGTTGCATCATATACAACTCTTCTTTAAGAAAACCATGAAGGAATGCAGTTTTGACATCCATTTGCCAGATTTCATAAAATGTAGCAATTGCTAACATGATTCGGACAGGCTTAAGCATCGCTACAGTTGAAAAAATCTCATTGTAGTCAACACCTTGAACTTGTCGAAAACCTTTTTTTTGCGACAAGTCAAGCTTTGTAGATAGTAACACTACTATCAACGTCTGTCTTCCTATTGAAGATCCATTTATTTTCTATGGCTTGCCGATCATCGGGCAAGTCCACCAAAGTTCACACTTTGTTCTCATACATGGATCCTATCTCAGATTTCATGGCCTCAAGCCATTTCATGGAATCTGGGCTCATCATCGCTTCCTCATAGTTCGTAGGTTCGCCACGGTCAAGTAACATGACTTGCAGAATAGGATTACCGTACCACTTTGGTGCGGATCTTACTCTGGTTGACCTACGAGGTTCGGTAGTAACTTGATCTGAAGTTTCATGATCAATATCATTAGCTTCCTCACTAATTGGTGTAGTTGTCACAGGAACCGGTTTCTGTGATGAACTACTTTCCAGTAAGGGAGCAGGTACAGTTACCTCATCAAGTTCTACTTTCCTCGCACTCACTTCTTTCGAGAGAAACTCCTTCTCTAGAAAGATCTGAATTTAGCAACAGAAGTCTTGCCGTCAGATCTGTGATAGAAGGTGTACCCAATAGTTTCTTTTGGGTATCCTATGAAGACACATTTCTCCGATTTGGGTTCGAGCTTATCTGGTTGAAGTTTCTTCACATAGGCATTGCAGCCCCAAACTTTAAGAAAAGACAACTTTGGTTTCTTGCCAAACCACAGTTCATAAGGCGTCATCTCGACGGATTTTGATGGTGCCCTATTTAACGTGAATGCGGCCGTCTCTAAAGCACAACCCCAAAACGATAGCGGTAAATCAGTAAGAGACATCATAGATTGCACCATATCTAGTAAAGTACGATTAGGACGTTCAGACACACCATTACGCTGTGGTGTTCCATGTGGCGTGAGCTGTGAAACTATTCCACATTGTTTTTGAATGAAGGCCAAACTCGTAACTCAAATATTCTCCTCTACGATCAGATTGTAGAAACTTTATTTTCTTGTTACGATGATTCTCCACTTCACTTTCTGAAATTCTTTAAACTTTTCAAATGTTTCATACTTGTGTTTCATTAAGTAGATATACTCATATCTTCTCAAATCATTTGTGAAGGTCAGAAAATAATGATACTCGCCACGAGCATCAACACTCATTGGACCACATACATTGGCATGTATTATTTCCAACAAGTCAGTAACTCATTCCATTGTTCCAGAGAACGGAGTTTTAGTCATCTTGCCCAAAAGGCACGGTTCACAAGTATCAAATGATTCATAACCAAGTGATTTGAAAATCCATCTTTATGGAGTTTCTTCATGCGCTTTACACCGATATGACCCAAACGGCAGTGCCACAAATAAGTTGCACTATCATTATTAACTTTGCATCTTTTGGCATCAATATTATGAATATGTCTATCACTACGATCGAGATCCAACAAACTATTTTCATTGGGTGTATGCCCATCAAAGGTTTTATTCATGTAAACAGAACAACAATTATTCTCTGACTTTAATGAATAACTGTATTGCAATAAACATGATCAAATCATATTCATGCTCAACGCAAACAACAAATAACATTTATTTAGGTTTAACACTAATCCCGAAAGTATAGGGAGTGTGCGCTGATTATCATATCAATCTTGGAACTAGTTCCAACACACATCGTCACTTCACCCTCAACTAGTCTCTGTTTATTCTGTAACTCCTGTTTCGAGTTACTAATTTTTAGCAACCGAACAAGTATCAAATACTCAGGGGCTACTATAAACACTAGCAAGGTACACATCAATAACCTGTATATCAAATATACCCTTGTTCATTTTGCCATCCTTCTTATCCACCAAATATTTAAGGCATTTCCGCTTCCAGTGACCATTTCCTTTCTTGAAACTAGTGGTCTTGTCAATCATCAACACTTGATGCTCTTACTTGATTTCTACCTTCGTCGATTCCAACATCACAAAGAGCTCGGGAATCGTTTTCGTCATCCCTTGCATACTATAGTTCATCACGAAGTTCTAGCAACTTGGTTATGGTGACTAGAGAACTCTGTCAGTCACCATCTTATCTGGAAGATTAACTCCCACTTGATTCAAGCGATTGTAGTACCCAGACAATCTGAGCACATGCTCACTGCTTGAGCTATTCTCCTCCATCTTTTAGCTATAGAACTTGTTGGAGACTTCATATCTCTCAACTCGGGTATTTGATTGAAATATTAACTTCAACTTCTGGAACATCTCATATGGTCCATGATGTTCAAAACGTCTTTGAAGTCCCGATTCTAAGCTGTTAAGCATGGTGAACTAAACTATCAAGTAGTCATCATATTGAGCTAGCCAAACGTTCATAATGTCTGCATCTGCTCCTGCAATAGGTCTGTCACCTAGTGGTGCATCAAGTTCATAATTCTTCTGTGCAGCAATGAGGATAAACCTCAGATCATGGATCCAGTCCGCATCATTGCTACTAACATCTTTCAACATATTTTTCTCTAGGAACATATCAAAATAAACATAGGGAAGCAACAACGCAAACTATTGATCTAAAACATAATTTGCAAAATACTATCAGGACTAAGTTCATGATAAATTAAAGTTCAATTAATCATATTACTTCAGAACTCCCACTTAGATAGACATCTCTCTAGTCATCTAAGTGATCACGTGATCCAAATCAACTAAACCATGTTCGATCATCATGTGAGATGGAGTAGTTCTCAATGGTGAACATCACTATGTTTCATATCCAGTATATGATTCACGCTCGACCTTTCGGTCTCCGTGTTCCAAGGCCATATCTGTATATGCTAGGCTCATCAAGTTTAACCTGAGTATTCCGCGTGTGCAACTGTTTTGCACCCGTTGTATTTGAACGTAGAGCCTATCACACCCGATCATCACGTGGTGTCTCAGCACGAAGAACTTTCGCAACGGTGCATACTCAGGGAGAACACTTCTTGATAATTAGTGAGAGATCATCTTAAAATGCTACCGTCAATCAAAGCAAAATAAGATGCATAAAGGATAAACACCACATGCAATCTATATAAGTGATATGATATGCCATCATCATCTTGTGCTTGTGATCTCCATCTCTGAAGCACCGTCGTGATCACCATCGTCACCGGTGCGACACCTTGATCTCCATCGTAGCATCGTTGTCGTTTCGCCATCTATTGCTTCTACAACTATCGCTATCGCTTAGTAATAAAGTAAAGCAATTACAGGGCGCTTGCATTTCATACAATAAAGTGACAACCATATGGCTCCTGCCAGTTGCCGATAACTCAGTTACAAAACATGATCATCTCACACAATAAAATATAGCATCACGTCTTAACCATATCACATCACAACATGCCCTGCAAAAACAAGTTAGACATCCTCTACTTTTTGTTGCAACTTTTACGTGGCTGCTATGGGCTGAGCAAGAACCGTTCTTACCTACACATCAAAACCACAACGATAGTTCGTCAAGTTAGTGCTGTTTTAATCTTCGCAAGGACCGGGCGTAGCCACACTCGGTTCAACTAAAGTTGGAGAAACTGACACCCGCCAGCCACCTGTGTTCAAAGCACGTCGGTAGAACCAGTCTCGCGTAAGCGTACGCGTAATGTCGGTCCGGGCCGCTTCATCCAACAATACCGCCAAACCAAAGTATGACATGCTGGTAAGCAGTATGACTTGTATCGCCCACAACTCACTTGAGTTCTACTCGTGCATATAACATCTACGCATAAAACCTGGCTCGGATGCCACTGTTGGGGAACGTAGTAATTTCAAAAAAATTCCTACGCACGCGCAAGATCATGGTGATGCATAGCAACGAGAGGGGAGAGTGTTTTCCACGTACCCTCGTAGACCGAAAGCGGAAGCGTTAGAACAACGCGATTGATGTAGTCGTACGTCTTCACGGCCCGATCGATCAAGCACCGAAACTATGGCACCTCCGAGTTCTAGCACACGTTCAGCTCGATGACGTCCCTCGAACTCCGATCCAGCCGAGTGTCGAGGGAGAGTTCCGTCAGCACGACGGCATGGTGACGATCTTGATGTTCTACCGTTGCAGGGCTTCGCCTAAGCACCGCTACAATATTATCGAGGAGGACTATGGTGGAGGGGGGCACCGCACACGGCTAAGAGATCAAGAGATCAATTGTTGTCTCTAGAGGTGCCCCCTGCCCCCGTATATAAAGGAGCAAGGGGGGAGGGGGCGCGCCATGGGGAGTCCTACTCCTACCGGGAGTAGGACTCCCTCCTTCCTTGTTGGACTAGGAGAAGGGGGAAGGAAAGGGAGAGGAGGAGAAGGAAAGAGGGGCCCGGCCCCCCTTGCCCTAAACCAATTCGGTTTGGGCTTGGGGGGGCGCGCCCCACACTCCCCTTGCTGCCATCTATTTCCACTAAGGCCCATGTAGGCCCATTAAGCCCCTGGGTGGTTCCGGTAACCCCCCGGTACTCCGGTAAAATCCCGATTTCACCCGGAACACTTCCGACATCCAAATATAGGCTTCCAATATATCAATCTTCATGTATTGACCATTTCAAGACTCCTCGTCATGTCCGTAATCACATCTGGGACTCCGAACAACCTTCGGTACATCAAAACTCATAAAATCATAATATAACTGTCATCGAAACCTTAAGCATGCGGACTCTACGGGTTCGAGAACTATGTAGACATGACCGAGACACGTTTCCGGTCAATAACCAATAGCAGAACCTGGATGCTCATATTGGCTCCTACATATTCTATGAAGATCTTTATCGGTCAAACCGCATAACAACATACGTTGTTCCCTTTGTCATCGGTATGTTACTTGCCCGAGATTCGATCGTCGGTATCCCAATACTTAGTTCAATCTCGTTACCGGAAAGTCACTTTACTCGTTACGTAATGCATTATTCCGTAACTAACTCATTAGCTACATTGCTTGCAAGGCTTATAGTGATGTGCATTACCGAGAGGGCCCAAAGATACCCCTCCGACAATTGGAGTGACAAAACCTAATCACGAATACGCCAACTCAACATGTACCTTTCGAGACACCTGTAGAGGTCCTTTATAATCACCCAGTTACGTTGTGACGTTTGGTAGCACACAAAGTGTTCCTCTGGTAAACGGGAGTTGCATAATCTCATAGTCATAGGAACATGTATAAGTTATGAAGAAAGCAATAGCAACATACTAAATGATCAAGTGCTAAGCTAACGGAATGGGTCAAGTCAATCACATCATTCTCTAATGATGTGATCCCGTTAATCAAATGACAACTCATGTCTATGGCTAGGAAACTTAACCATCTTTGATTCAACGAGCTAGTCAAGTAGAGGCATACTAGTGAAACTCTGTTTGTCTATGTATTCACACATGTATCAAGTTTCCGGTTAATACAATTCTAGCATGAATTATAAACATTTATCATGAAATAAGGAAATAAATAATAACTTTATTATTGCCTCTAGGGCATATTTCCTTCAGGGGCACTGTCGGTGACTGATTTAGGTGGGGGTTAAGCGAAGATAGCGGGGATTAGGCCTAATCTAATGGCCTAAAGGCCCATTTGGCAGTGGCTCCAGTGGCTATTCAAATGCCGGCGTGCATAGAGGCACTTCGGTCACCAAATATAGCAGCGGAGGGCTACGAGCTTTTTCCCATAGACAGCAGTTGGAATCATGGTTGGGCTCTATGGCGAGCTGCGATGAGGCGCCTCCAGCAGAGGCAACAGGAGGGCGCGGGGCGGCCGTGGTGGCGGTGGCTACAAGAGGGGCAGCGGTCGGAGTACTACAGCGTGTGCGGGTGGGTGGCTTGAGCACGCGGGCGAGCGATCTAAGCCACGAGGATGCGCATATGGAGATCCAGGAGCCCGAGGGGCTCACCAGCTCGAGCAGAGGAGTATGGGAGCTAGGTCTATGACGGCCATGGCGGACGACGGAGCTCGGTGCTCGCGGTCGTCGGGGCTACGACACAAATCTGATGGAGAAAACAGATGGGAGATCAAGGGGAGCTCACAACGGTTCCACAGGTGGACTCATGGGAGCCAGGGCGGCCGGGAGGTGCGGATCGACGGCGAGACCACGGCGGCGTCCGACTAGGGGAATCGCTACGAACAATGGCGAGGCATCGTCTTGTTCCAAGCTAGTAGGTGCAAGCGACGGGGAAGATGACAGAGGTCCTCCTGGACACACTCGCGTGACTTGAGGTGGGTGATGGTCGCGGAAATGACGATGGTGCGGTGACGGCAGCGTGCAGTTTAGAGAGAGAGAGAGAGAGAGAGAGAGAGAGAGAGAGAGAGAGAGAGGCTCGAAGGGGAAGGGAGCGGTCTAGGGTTTGGCAAGGGGACTCAAGGAGGGGTCGACATCGACCTAAAGGCGCTGGGAAGATGTCGGATGGTCGCTGTCGGTGTCAAACCCGGCAGATCTGGGGTAGGGGCTCCCGAACTGTGCGTCTAAGGATTGAAGGTAACAGGAGGCAGGGTACACGATATTTACCCAGGTTCGGGCCCTCTTAATGGAGGTAATACCCTACTTCCTGCTTGATTGACTTTGATGAGTATAGGGCTTACAAGAGTTGATCTACCTCGAGATCGTAATGGCTAAACCCTAGATGTCTAACTTGTATGATTGTGATCGCCCCTAAGGACTAAACCCTCTGGTTTATATAGGCACCAGAGGGGACTAGGGTTGTACAAAGTTGGTTTATAGAGGAAGGAAACTACAAATCCGAACGCCAAGCTTGCCGTCCATGCAAAGGAGAGTTCCATCTGGACACGGGAGAAGGCCTTCGATTCTGCATCTTCATGGCCTATCAGTCCGGCCCATGTCACATAGGTCGGCTCTCCGAGGACCCTATAATCCAGGATTCCCTCAGTCGCCTCGTGGTCGACCCGAGATGTGGACGACAGATGACCCACAAGTGTATGGGGTCAATTGTAGCCCTTTTCGATAAGTAAGAGTGTCGAACCCAATGAGGAGCAGAAGGAAATGACAAGTGATTTTCAGCAAGGTAATGTCTGCAAGTGCTAAAATTGTAAGTAGCGGAGTAGTTTGGTAGCAAGATAATTTGTAACTAGCAAGTAACAATAGTAGTAATAAAAGTGCAGCAATGTAGCCCAATCCTTTTGAGGCAAAGGACAAGCAAAAACGGTTTCTTATGATAAGCAAAGTGTTCTTGAGGGTACACGGGAATTCATCTAGTCACTTTCATCATGTTGGCTTAATTTGTGTTCGGTACTTTGATAATTTGATATGTGGGTGGACCAGTGCTTAGGTGCTGTTCTTACTTGAACAAACCTCCTACTGATGATTAACCCTCTCGCAAGCATCCGCAACTATGAGAAAAGTATTAAGAATAAATTCTAACCATAGCATTAAACTTTTGGATCCAATCGGCCCCTTACGGAATAGCGCATAAACTGAGGTTTAAGCTTCTGTCACTCTCGCAACCCACCATCTAATAACTACTCCACAATGCATTCCCTTAGGCCCAAATATGGTGAGGTGTCATGTAGTCGACGTTCACATGACACCACTAAGAGAATGGCAACATACATACCATCAAAATATCGAACACATATCAAGTTCACATGATTACTTGCAACATGATTTCTCCCGTGACCTCAAGAACGAAAGTGACTACTCACAAATGATAAACATGCTCAAGATCAGAGGGGTATGGAATAGCATAATGGATCTGAACATATAATCTTCCACCAAAAAAAACCATATAGTAATCAACTACAAGATGTCATCAACACTACTAGTTACCCACAGGCACCAATCTATAGTTTTGACACAAAGATTGATTGCAAGAGATGAACTAGGATTTGAGAGGAGTTGGTGCTGTGAAGATGTTGATGAAGATATCCCTCCCCAAGATGGGAGAGTGTTGGTGATGATGATGACGATGATTTTCCCCTCCGGGAGGGAAGTTTCCTAGGCAGAATCGCTCCGCCGGAGGGTAAAAGTGCTTCTGCCCAAGTTCCGCCTCGAGGCTGCGGTGCTTTGTCCTGAATGTCCTCTCCTATTTTTTCCATGTCAAAATGACTTATATACCATAAGATGGGCACTGGAGGTGGGCCGAGGAGGGCAGCACCCACCAGGGCACGCCCGGGCCTCCTGGCGCGCCCATGTGGGTTGTGCCCACCTGGTGGCCCTCCTCTGGTACTTATTTGCTTCAATATTTATTAAATATTCCATAAAAAATCCTCAGGGAGTTTCAACTCATTTGGAGTTGTGCATAATAGGTAGCTTGACGTAGTTTTTTCAGGTCCAGATTTCCAGCTGCCAGAATTCTCCCCCTTGGTGCATACCTTGCATATTATGAGAGAAAAGGCATCAGAATTACTCCAAAAAGCATTATTATACAGTAAAACAACATAAATAACAGTAGGAAAACATGACGCAAAATGGACATATCAACTCCCCAAGCTTAGACCTCGCTTGTCCTCATGCGAAAACCGAAATTGAAAAACATGTCCACATTCTTAGAGAGAGAGAGAGGTGTCGATAAAACAAAAATACGGACATAGCAACATCATGTGACTTATTATAACAACAACAAACTTCAATATAAAACTTTTATTATAGAAATTTTATCATAGACTTCTCATGAACAAGTGACAATTCATCACAAGATTGAAGTATAAAGCATAAACTCTATTGGAAACCAACAAACTATGTTCTCAGTCAACTTTGCAACTACAATTCATCATCTTTTCAGGACGGGTCACGTATCAGAGCCTTTAGGTAAGTCCACATACTCAACCATCATTTAGTTTTCTATGATTGCTAACACTCACCGTGTACACATGAGCAAAACATTTCAAACGGACACAAATAAAGATGGGGGCTTATAGTTTCGCCTCCCAATGCACTCACCTCAAGGGTGATGTCAAGAATAATAATGCATGCTACCCATATTCAACTAGACATATGGGCCTAGATCTTTCCTCACCACATGATGCTTGCCAAAGGAGAAAAATAAAAGGAATAGAGAGAAAAACTTTGACTCTTGCATACAAGTAAATACATGAAAGTAAAAGATAGGCCCTTCACAGAGGGAAGCAGAGGTTGCCATGCACTTTTTGTTTGTATGCTCAATCCCTTAGTGCAAGAGAACGTCATGTTATATTGCCCCTTGTGATGGCAACCTTTACTATGCAGTTCGTCACTTTTATTCTTCACCATCACAAGTTCGTACAACGCTCAATTTTCCCTTACACTAAATGATCTCACATTTGTATAAGCAATATTTATTGCCCTTTTTGCACCGATGACAACTTACTTGAAGGATCTTACTCAATCCATAGGTAGGTATGGTGGACTCTCAAACAAGATATGGTTTAAGGGTTTTGGATGCACAAGTAGTATCTCTACTTAGTGCGGAATTTCTGGCTATCAAAGATAGGGGCAAGCACCACATGTTGAAGGATCTATGACAACATGACTTCTATGTGAATATGAACAAAAATAAATCATTAAGTTGTCTTCCTTGTCCAACATCAACAATTTTGGCATATAATATTTTGATGGGTGCTCACAATCACAAAAGATTTCCATGATAGTGTATTTATATGTGAATCTTCTCTTCCCTTGTTAATTCTTTCATGTGTTGCATCATTGACCAATTCTATGTTTGTCAATCTACAATAAAATTTTCTACTTATACTTTTGCTTGTGTAATGTCATCACTTATCATAAGATTAGCATATGAGCCTTTTCTTTTATTTCCTTTCTTTTTATTGCAGCAAGAAAGTAAATAAGGAAAAACTCAAACTAAACTTTATTATATCTCACACATGATTACAAGGATTGATCACTAAGCAAACTCACAAAAAGGAAAGGATCGAACTAAACTTGTATTCATCTAATAGCAAAAGATAACCATTGATCGAACTAAAAAAGTAAAGGCAAAAGATAGTGGAGATTGATACGATACCGGGGTACCTCCCCCAAGCTTGGCGAAAGACAAGGGGAGTGCCCATACCCAATAATCAGTTTTATTTTGGTGGTGATGAAGAATATGGTGGTGATGAAGTAGAAGCAATCCGTTCTTTAAGGATCAAGAGGCTCTCCAATCTTCGGATGACTCTCAGCAGAGAAGCAATGTGCTCCATATGCAAAATATTTTCACGATTGAGATACTTATTTTGTATACGAACCATATTAATGATCTTGAAGGCTGCAATCTCAACGGTGTTAAGATGAGCATAGTAGGGTTCAAGGATATCTTCCTCTTCCTCATCGGCGGTCAATGCTTGCTCGTCCATCGGCACTTGATCTCCGGGTGCCTCCTTGCTCTTGTCTTCTTTTGCTGCTCCCACGGGATCTTCTCTCTTCAGCTCGATCTTCATCAACAAAGCATCTTCCTCCATACGATCAGAGGGGGGAGAAGACATGATGCCTGGCTCAACATATCTGACAGAAACAACAAGAAAAGAAAACAGGAGATTTCTCTGTGATACGGAGGTTAACAGGTTCGAGAGGTATATATATATATATATATATATAGATTTTTTTATCTTGGGGAACAAGCAGAACGGAAGAAAAACGGAGACCAGAAAGTACCCGAGGTGGGCACAACCCACCTGGGCGCGCCAGGCAAGCCTGGCGCGCCCTGGTGTATCATGCCCACCAGGGTCTCTTTCCTGGAAGTTTCTTATTTTCCTAATTTTCTAAATATTCCAAAACTGACAAAAAATATTTTTGCAGATTTTTTGGAGTCCATTTACTTACCGTATCACGTACCTCCTTATTTTCACGATTCTGGAGTGTTCCGGAAGGACTCTCTTATGTGTTCTTCCGGTTTCCAAGTTTGGACAACATTGCTTTCTACATTAATGGGCGTACCTGAGATATAGTGTTTTATTCATTGCCCATTGACAACCTTCGGGTTAGTCCCATTGGTATTATTTATTTTGATAGCTCCAGATCGATAGACCTCCTCGATGACATATAGTCCTTCCCATTTGGAGAGGAATTTTCCTGCAAAGAATCTGAAACGAGAGTTGTACAAAAGAACATATTCTCCGACTTTGAACTCATGCTTTTGGATTCTTTTGTCATGCCATCTTTTAACTTTTTCTTTTAATAACTTAGCATTTTCATAAGCCTGGGTTCTCCATTCATCTAATGAGCTAATATCAAATAACCCCTTTTCTCCAGCAAGTTTGAAATCATAATTGAGTTCTTTTATTGCCCAAAATGTTTTGTGTTCTAACTCAAGAGGTAAATGACAAGCTTTTCCATAATCCATTTTATATGGAGACATACCCATAGGATTTATGTAAGCCGTTCTATAAGCCTAAACTGCATCATCTAATTTTTTAGACCAATTCTTCCGGGCCTATTAATAGTCTTTTGTAAGATTAGTTTTATTTCTCTATTGCTAAGTTCAACTTGACCACTAGACTGAGGATGATAAGGTGACGCAATTATATGGTTAACATCATATTTAGCAAGAATTTTACGGAAAGCACTATGAATAAAGTGTGAACCACCATCAGTCATTAAATATCTAGGGACTATGAATAAAGTGTGAACCACCATCAGTCATTAAATATCTAGGGACTCCAAACCTTGGAAAAATAGCTTCCTTAAGCATTTTAATAGAGGTGTTGTGATCAGCACTACTGGTTGGAATAGCTTCTACCTATTTAGTAACATAATCAACAGCAACCAAAATATGTGTATACCCATTAGAGGAAGGAAAAGGTCCCATAAAGTCAAATCCCCAAACATCAAATGGTTCAACAGCAAGTGAATAATTCATAGGCATTTCTTGACGCTTGCCTATATTATCTATTCTTTGGCATTCATCACATGATGAGACAAACTTACGGGCATCCTTGAAGAGAGTAGGCCAATAAAAAATAGATTGCAATACCTTATGAGCAGTTCTATCTCCCGCGTGATGTCCTCCATAAGCTTCGGAGTGACATTTCCGTAGGATTTGTTCCTGTTCATGCTCAGGTACACAATGTCTAATAATACCATCTACCCCTTCTTTATAAAGATGTGGGTCATCCCAAAAGTAATGTCTTAAATGATAGAAGATTTTTTTCTTTTTTGGTATGTGAAGCTAGGTGGTATGTATTTAATTAGCATAGTTAGCATACCAAGGTGTACTATGAGAAACATTTATTGCAGCTAGTTGTTCATCAGGGAAGCTATCGTTAATTGGTTATGGGTCATCAAGAATATTTTCAAGTCTAGACAAGTTATCAGCCACGGGGTTCTCTGCTCCTTTCCTATCAGTAATATGCAAATCAAATTCTTGTAGCAGAAGAACCCACCTAATGAGTCTAGGTTTAGCATATTTCTTTTCCATAAGATATTTTATAGCAGCATGATCGGTGTGAACAATTTGTTTTACTTTAGAATCAACAATGTAAGATCTGAATTTATCACAAGCAAACACCACTGCTAAGAATTCTTTTTCAGTAGTAGCATAGTTTCGTTGAGCACTATCTAGAGTTTTACTCGCATAATAAATAACATTTAGTTTCTTATAAACTCTTTGTCCTAGAACAACACCAACAACATAATCACTAGCATCACACATAATCTCAAAAGGCAAGTTCCAATCAGGTGGTTGAACAACAGGTGCAGTGATTAAGGCTTTCTTTAGTGTTTCAAAGGCTTTCGTACAATCATCATCAAACACAAATGGAATATCCTTTTGCAAAAGATTAGTAAGAGGCCTAGAAATTTTAGAGAAGTCTTTGATAAACCTCCTATAGAAACCAACATGACCAAGGAAACTATGAATATCTTTGATATCTTTAGGACATGACATTTTCTCAATTGCATCAACCTTGGCTTGGTCCACCTCAATGCCTCTTTCAAACATTTTATGGCCCAAGACAATACCTTCATTAACCATAAAGTAGCACTTCTCCCAATTCAAGACAGGATTTGTTTGTTCACATCTCTGCAAAACTCGATCAAGATTGCTTACACAATCATCAAAAGACTTCCAATAAATAGAAAAGTCATCCATGAAAACCTCAACAATCTTTTCACAAAAATCAGAGAATATAACAGTCATACACCTTTGAGAGGTAGCAGGTGCATTAGATAAACCGAAAGGCATACGTCTATAAGCAAATGTTCCAAAAGGACAAGTAAAAGTGGTCTTTTCTTGACCAGATTGTAAAACATGTATTTGTGAAAAGCCAGAGTATCCATCAAGGAAGCAAAAATGTGTGTGTGTGGATAGTCTTTCTAACATTTGATCAATAAAAGGCAGAGGTTGATCTTTTCTAGTAGCTTTATTTAATTTTCTATAATCAATTACCATTCTATAGCCCGTGACAATTCTTTGTGGAATACGATCATTCTTATCATTAGGAACAACAGTAATACCTCCATTCTTAGGGACACAATGAACAGGACTTACCCATCTACTATCAGCTATAGGGTAAATTATACCTTCTTCCAGAAGTTTCAATATTTCCGTTCTTACCACTTCTTTCATTTTCGGATTTAACTGACGTTGGTGATCAACAACGAGTTTAGCATCAGGTTCCATATTAATCTTGTGCTGACATAGAGTGGGACTAATGCCCTAAAGATCATCAAGAGTATATCCAATAGCAGCCCTGTGCTTCCTTAGAACTTTCAGCAATCTTTCTGTCATGGGGATGAACCCTGGGCAGGCAACGGAACCCGAATCCTTTTCAAAAACAACGGGGCCAGCATTGCCCCTCAAGCCGGCTCACGCTTGGCTGGGTTGCTCAACCCGGCCAAGCCCCTCAACTCGGCCAAATTCTCCAACATGGCCAAGCTCATCGAGTCGGCCCCAACAACCAGCTCAAGGCGGTCGAACCCGGCACACCAAGACTTCCCCAACAAGCCAGCTCCACCCTTGGCGTGTTCCTCAACCCAGCCATGGGTTAGCTCTCGTCCCATCCAGGTCGTACGATAGGACGAGTCTCCATCTACCGATGACCAAGGCAATAGTGCTCCGCCCATGCCGCTAGTCAGCTGGAGCATGGCAACAGTGCCTCTCACCTACCCGCTGACCAGGGCCACCGTGGCAACAGTGCCCCCGTCGTCAATGCTAACGCCAGCAAGGGGCGACCTGATGGAGCGTCAGTATACCCGACTCTACCCAGCCACTCCCTGACGATCGACAAGATGGCGAACAGTGCCCCTAGGCATGCAGGGCCCATGCCTAGGAGAACCCGGCGGGTCCCAGCTCCGGGTTCCCAGACGCTGACAGCCTGGCCCTACGGTCTTGTATCATTACCATTGTACCCCTAGGGGTTGTCCTATAAAACCCCCTAGGAGCCCTCATGCATACGGGCAAGCAAGCAGAGGAGTAGCAATCCGATCAGTAGAACACACAAACATACACAGGGAGAAGGAGCAGTCTAAGCCCTGGCCAGCCTTCCTTCTTCCTCCGAACAGCTCTAGGAGCAACTCTGTACTGTTGCATATCAACCACACTCGGCAGGACTAGGGGTGTTCTCTCTCCGGAGAGCCTCGAACCTGGGTATGTCTTGCGTCCCGTGCTCCCTCTTGCCGACCTCGCCTCTAGATCCCACTAGTGCCCTCGAGCCTCCTCCTCTCTTTAGCCATCCCTTGGCATCTCCCGTGTGCCCACCGCGACACTTTCTTCTTCATGTTCTGAAAGGTTAGCACTAATAATAACAAGATATATCTTCTTTTCATCAAGATAAGCATGTTTCAAAGTGTCTGGCAATTTTTTTAGTTCAAACACAGGATCACCTTTAGGTGGAGGAGGACCTCCTAGAGTTTCAATAGGAAAATTGTGTTTAAGCAAAGGTTGTTGTTCAAAAAAGATTCTATCTATTTCATTTCTTCCACGCATATGCAAATCATTTTCATGGTCTAGCAAATATTTCTCCAGAGGATCGGTAGGAGGCACGGCAATAGAAGCAAGACCAATAATTTCATCCTTACTAGGCAAATATTTCTTATGAGGTTGTTTACTAAACTTAGAAAAATTAAACTCATGAGATTCATCACCAAAGCTAACACCGACTTTTTTTTCTCACAATCTATTTTAGCATTGACACTGTTCACGAAAGGTCTACCAAATATAATGGGACAAAAGTCATCTTGTGGGGTGCTAAGACCAAGAAAATCAGTAGGGTATTTTGTCTTCCCACACAAGACTTCAACATCTCTAAGAATCCCAATTGGTGATATAGTATCTCTCTTAGCAAGTTTAATAGTAACATCTATGTCTTCTATCTCAGCAGGTGCTATTTCATCTTTAATTTCTTGATATAGTGAGAAAAGAATAGCACTCACACTAGCACCTAGGTCACATAACCCATGATAACAGTGATCTCCTATCTTAACTGAGACAACATGCATGCCAACAACTGGTCTATGTTTATCTTTTCCTTCAGGTTTGGCAATTCTAGAAGCTTCACCATAGAAGTAAATAACATGCCCATCAATATTATCCACTAAGATATCTTTAACCATAGCAACACTAGGTTCAACTTTGATTTGTTCAGATGGTTTGAGTGTTCTAACATAAATTTTGTTAACCACAGTTGAAGCTTTAGCATGTTCCTTCATCCTAACAGGAAAATGTGGTTTTTCAATATAAGCAGTGGGGCAACTGGATCAACATTGTAAATGATAGTTTATTCTTTAGCTTTTACCGGTTCTTTAACTTCTACTTTAATTGGTGGGTAATATTTAAACCACTTCTCCTTAGAGGGATCAACATGAGTAGCAAAATATTCCAAAAGGAAGCTACTATCTCAGAGTCAATTCCATATTTAGTGCTAAACTTTTGAAAAGCATCGGTATTCATAAAAGATTTAACACAATCAAACTTAGGTTCAATACCTGACTCTTTACCTTCATCGAGTTCCAAATCTTCAGAGTTGTGTTTAATTCTTTCTAAAAGATCCCACCGGAATTCAATAGTCTTCTTCATAAAAGAACCAGTACAAGAAGTATCGAGCATGGATTGATCGTTACGAGAAAGCCGAGCATAAAAATTTTGAATAATAATTTCTTGCGAGAGCTCATGATTGGGGCATGAATATAACATTGACTTAAGCCTCCCCCAAGCTAGAGCGATACTTTCTCCTTCACGAGGCCAAAAATTATGTATATAATTCCGATCACAATGAACTAAATGCATAGGATAAAATTTCTAATGAAATTCCAATTTCAAACGGTTCCAGTTCCAAGATCCAATATCATCGCATAGCATATACCATGTCAATGCTTTTCCATTCAAAGATAAAGAGAAAACATTATTCTTAGCTTCATCTCCGGGCAAACCTGCAAGCTTAAATAATCCACATATATCAAGTACATATCAGGATGTTCGGTTCCATCTCCTGCATAAGGATTAGCTAGCAGTTGTTCTAACATACCTTAAGGAATTTCATATTCAATATTTTCAGTAGGTGCAGTAGGTTGAGGGGTGACTAATTATGGTTCCGGTTGAGGTGAAGGTACCCCAAACAAACCCCACAAAGGATTGTTCTCCATAGTACCAAGTGACAATAAATTTCAGCATGTAGTAATAATGTTTCCTTACCAATTTCCACTTACCAAGAGCGCTTGACTCCCCGGAAACGGCGCCATAAAATTTCCTTGATGACCCACAAGTGTATGGGGTCAATTGTAGTCCTTTTCGATAAGTAAGAATGTCGAACCCAATGAGGAGTAGAAGGAAATGACAAGTGATTTTCAACAATGTAATGTCTGCAAGTGCTAAAATTGTAAGTAGCGGAGTAGTTTGGTAGCAAGATAATTTGTAACGAGCAAGTAACAATTGTAGTAACAAAATTGCAGCAAGGTAGCCAATTCTTTTGAGGCAAAGGACAGGCCAAAACAGTTTCTTATGATAAGCAAAGTGTTCTTGAGGGTACACGGGAATTCATCTAGTCACTTTCTTCATGTTGGCTTAATTCGTGTTTGGTACTTTGATAATTTGATATGTGGGTGGACTGGTGCTTAGGTGTTGTTCTTACTTGAACAAACCTTCTACTTATGATTAAACCTCTCGCAAGCATCTACAACTACGAGAAAAGTATTAAGAGTAAATTCTAACCATAGCATTAAACTTTTGGATCCAATCGATCCCTTACGGAATAGCGTATAAACTGGGGTGTAAGCTTCTATCACTCTCGCAACCCACCATCTAATAACTAATCCACAATGCATTCCCTTAGGCCCAAATATGCTGAAGTTTCATGTAGTCGACGTTCACATGACACCACTAAGAGAATGGCAACATACATACCATTAAAAATATCAAACACATATCAAGTTCACATGATTACTTGCAACATGATTTCTGCCATGACCTCAAGAACGAAAGTAACTACTCACAAATGATAAACATGCTCAAGATCAGAGGGGTATTGAATAGCATAATGGATCTGTACATATAATCTTCCACAAAATAAACCATATAGTAATCAACTACAAGATGTAATCAACACTAATAGTCACCCATGGGCACCAATCTATAGTTTTGATACAAAGACTGAATGCAAGAGATGAACTAGGGTTTGAGAGGAGTTGGTGATGTGAAGATGCTGATGAAGATAGCCCTCCCCAAGATGGGAGAGTTTTTGGTGATGATGATGATGATGATGATTTCCCCCTCCGGGATGGAATTTCCCTCGGTGGAATCGCTCCGCCGAAGGGCAAAAGTGCTCCTGCCCAAGTTCCGCCTCGAGGCGACGGCGCTTCGTCCTGAATGTCCTCTCCTATTTTTTCTAGGTCAAAATGACTTATATACCAGAAGATGGGCACCGGAGGTGGGCCCAGGAGGGCAGCACCCACCAGGGCGCGCCCATGTGGGTTGTGCCCACCTTGTGGCCCTCCTCTGGTACTTATTTGCTCCAATATTTATATTCCATAAAAAACCCTCGGGGAGTTTCAGCTCATTTGAAGTTGTGCAGAATAGGTAGCTTGACGTAGCCTTTTCAGGTCCAGATTTCCAGCTGCCAGAATTCTCCCCCTTGGTGCATACCTTGCATATTATGAGAGAAAAGGCATTAGAATTACTCCAAAAAGCATTATTATACAATAAAACAACATAATAACAGTAGGAAAACATGATGCAAAATGGATGTATCAACGACGCACGGGCATCCACTGTGCTCTAGTGAACATGACATAGGGGCGACTTAGTTAGCGGTCTAGGCCGACCACGGCATGCCTAAGTGCACAGTGCACTTAGGACTTTTTTACTTTTCTTTCTTTTTCTTTTTTTCATTTCCTTTTCTATTTTCTTTTTAGTTTCAAATTATTTTATTTTTATAAAATATAAAACTAGCACCTAATTTAGAGTTATAAATTAGGCCACTGCCACAAAAGGTTTGGCACACAATTAAAATAGTTTGCAAATTTTTCTAATTAATTTTTTTTTATTGTTTTGGCCCTGTTTTTAATTAGTTTAGAGGATCTAAACACTTTTAAAAATGTTGGTTTCTCCACTATAATTATCTATGGATTATTTTCCACATTATGAACATTTTAGTTTTCATGTTTGAGAACTTCTTTAATTCACCTATAATTTGAGCTTGAATTCAAATAGAATTTGAAATAAGATAGAATCAAAGATGATTAGGAATTGTTTAGCAAAATAACTTAGATTAACAGAGAGTTTACTGTATTTCACAATGGTGTTACACCCCATGCCACAAGTAGATGTCCATGATAGTATTCCAAATCCAAAAAAACTGGCCCGACAATCTCGTGCTCTTCGGCTCCATCCACTAGCCACCAACAGGATCCCTCCCGCATAACACCCTCCCCCATTGACCCTCACATTGCCTTATTAGGTCATCACATGACTGCCAATAATGGGGGTGGCGGGGAGGTTCACTGGGAGCAGGGGCCATGGTCATGGAGGGGAGATTGAAGAGTCATCATACGACCACGACTTGTGTGTGTGACCCCCCAGTGATTAGAGTGCGATGGTTCTACGTGGAGAGATGGACTACCTCGACTCGTCGGCTGGCCCCAAATGATGCTTTGGCATTGATTGCAACATCGACTTTCTGCGTAATCAAGCTGGAACATAGGGTTGTGCTCATCGGGGAGGGGGGCTCTGTGCTCCCATAGGTGGCATCTCTCCCTTGCGACTGTGGCTTGGTGATGTCTGCTAGAACTATGTCGGTATTTCCCCAAAGAGGAAGGGATGATGCAGTATAACAATGGTAGGTATTTCCCTCAGTGATGAGACCAAGGTTATCGAACCAGTAGGAGAACCTCCTCCCACCACGTAAGTAACACCTGCACACAAATAACAAATACTCGCAACCCGACGTGTTAAAGGGGTTGTCAATCCCTTTCGGATACGGCGCCTCAAGATAGGCAAATAACGTGAGGTAAAAGTGGTAGATAGGATAAATAGATCGCAAAACAAATAAATTGCAGCAAGGTGTTTTTGTATTTTTGGTTTAATAGATCTAAAAATAAATGCAAAGGAAAATAGATCACAAAGGCAAATATGATGAAAAGGGACCCGGGGCCGTAGGTTTCACCAGTGGCTTCTCTCGAGAAAAATAGCAAACGGTGGGAAAACAATTACTGTTGGGCAATTGATAGAACTTCAAATAATCATGACGATATCCAGGCAATGATCATTATATAGGCATCACGTCCAAGATTAGTAGACCGACTCCTGCCTGCATCTACCACTATTACTCCACACAGCGACCGCTATCCAGCATCCATCTAGTGTATTAAGTTCATGAAAAAATGGAGTAATGCAATAAGAACGATGACATGATGTAGACGGGATACATTTATCTATTTGATTAGATATAGACCCCATCTTGTTATCCTTAGTAGCAACGATACATACATGTCGGTTCCCCTTCTGTCACTGGGATCAAGCACCGTAAGATCGAAGCCACTACAAAGCACCTCTTCCCATTGCAAGATAAATAGATCAAGTTGGCCAAACAAAACCCAAATACCGAAGAAGAAATACGAGGCTATAAGAATTCATGCATATAAGAGATCAAAGAAGACTCAAGTAACTTCCATGGATAAAAAGGTAGATCTGATCATAAACTCAAAGTTCATCGGATCCCAACAAACACACCACAAAAAGGCTTACATCATATGGATCTCTAAGAGACCATTGTATTGATAATCAAGAGAGAGAGGAAGCCATCTAGCTACTAACTACAGACCTGTAGGTCTACAAAGAACTACTCACGCATAATCCGAAAGGCACCAATGGGAGAGGTGTACCTCTCCGAGATGGTGTCTAGATTGTATATGGTGGTTCTGGACTCTGCGGCGGCTGGAATTGATTTACATCAACTCCCCTTTGGGTTTATGGAATATTGGGGTATTTATAGAGCAAAGCGGCGGTTCAGGGGGCACCCGAGGTGGGCACAACCCACCAGGGCGTGCCTGGGCCTCCTGGCGCGCCCTTGTGGGTGCTGCTCCCCTCGAGCGACACCCAGGTGCTTTCTTGGCCCACTAGATGTCTTCTGGCCCAAAAACATCCTCCAGGCGTTTCGCTGCGTTTGGACTCCGTTTGATATTGATTTCTTATGATGTAGAAAACATGCAGAAAACAGCAACTGGCACTGGGCACTATGTCAATAGGTTAGTACCAAAAAATGATATAAAATGACTATAAAATGGTTGTAAAACATCCAAGAATGATAATATAACAACACGGAACAATCAAAAATTATAGATACGTTGGAGACGTATCAGCATCCCCAAGCTTAATTCCTGCTCGTCCTCGAGTAGGTAAATGATAAAAATGGAACTTTTGATGTGGAATGCTGCCTAACATGTTCATCACATTTCTTTTCTTTATAGCGGACATACGGACTTTTATATGATTTAAAGGAATAGTCTAGTTTTTACATGAAGACTTTAATACTCAAGCATACCAACAATCAACCATGTCTTTCAAAATATCAACACTAAAGCTAGTTATCCCTAGCCCATTATGCTCAATCATTGATCCATTCATGAAATACTCGAATATTAGCTACACCCAATGCTCAAATACGATCATACTGCCCCTTTAGTTGGGGCTTTATAAGAGAAGATGGAGACTCAAATTCAAAATAAAAATTGCATACGTAAAAGAAAGACCCTTCGTGGAGGGAAGTAGGGATTTGTAGAGGTGCCAGAGCTCAAAGCTTAAATTGAGAGATAAACAATATTTTTGAGAGGCGTACTTTTCCCACCAACGAAAACGACTTAGATCATCCCAACACTTTCCATGCTAGATACATCATAGGCAGTTCCCAAACAGAAAATAAAGTTTGTTCCTTTTTCCACCATTACTTTCACTTTCCATGGCTAGTCGAATCCACGGTTGCCCTCCATACCAACACTTTCCAAGGAACTTATTATTTGACAACATAAAGTAAATTCATTTTTCATTTCGGGATTGGGCATCCCTAATACCTTTGTCGTACTCTCGTGCAATGACAAGTGAATTCGTGAGAATAACGCATCTAGCATGGAAAATATTGGCCATCCTTCACCCCCTCGCGAGCGGAAGAGCACAGAAAAGAGAAATCTATTTTCAAAATTAGAGATGGCACATGCAAATTTGCTTAGAACGACATGGAAATACCGCATATAGGTAGGTATAGTGGACTCATATGGCAAAACTGGTTTAAAGGGTTTTGGATGCACAAGTAGTGATCATACTTAGTGCAAAATGAAGGCTAGCAGAAAGATTGAGAAGCGACCAACCAAAAAGAAAAAAATCTCGTACCCAAGCATTAAGCATAAGTAACACCGAATAATGCACCATAAGTAGGATATAAATTTCATTGCATAAATATTGACTTTTGTGCTTGCATAGGGAATCACAGACCTTAACATCAATATTCTTACTAAAGCACAATTACTCATCAACATGACTCACATATCATATCGTCATATCTCAAAACCATTACTACGAATCAAGTTTATTTTGTCCAATGATTTTCATGAAAGTTTTTATTATATCCTCCTTGGTTATCTATCACTTTGTGACTATTTTCATATGTTGCTTTTGATAAGCTCAAACAAATATAAGTGAAGCAAGAGAGAATTTCTTAAAAAATTTACCAACTCCCAAATAAATCTAAGTGAAGCATGAGAGAATTTCTTCAAAAATAAAAAAGCACACCGTGCTAAAAAAGATATGAGTGAAGCACTAGAGCAAATCCATGGCTCTAAAAATTTAAGTGAAGCATAGGAGCATGCATAGCATAACTTTTGGCTCTCTCAATGTCGGTGTCAAAACTGGTGGATCTTGGGTAGGGGGTCCCGATCTGTGCGTCTTAGGCTGATGGTAACAGGAAGCAAGGGACACAATGTTTTACTCAGGTTCAGGCCCTCTCGATGGAGGTAAAACCCTACTTCCTGCTTGATTAATATTGACGATATGAGTAGTACAAGAGTAGATCTACCACAAGATCATAGAGGCTAAACCCTAGAAGCTAGCCTATGATGATTATGATTGTAGTTGTGATCGGCCTTCTAAGGACCAACCTCTTCGGTTTATATAGACACCAGAGAGGGCTAGGGTTTACACGGAGTCGGTTACAAGGAAGGAAATACAATATCCGGATCGCCAAGCTTGTCTTCCACGCAAAGGAGAGTCCCATCCGGACACGAGACGGAGTCTTGAGTCTTGTATCTTCACGCTCCAATAGTCCGGACGATGTATATAGTCCGGCTGCCCGGATACCCCCTAATCCAGGACTCCCTCAGTAGCCCCTGAACCAGGCTTCAATGATGACGAGTCCGGCGCGCAGTCTTGTCTTCGGCATTGCAAGGCGGGTTCCATCTCTGAATACTCCAAAGTACTTGTTACTACAAATAGTGTCCGGCTTCCCATCAATTTTGTACTCCTCGGCTTTAGTGCCGCAATAATGACCATCCCCACATGTCGAGCGAATGCGAGGAGCCGAGGCATTTTTGCATTTGCCACCCCCGATCCTTTGGGCTGACCGTCTATTTGAAGAGACGGGGATTCTCAGATCCAAACCTCACTCTCCCCCCTCGAGCAAGCATCCAACAGAGCGCCCTGGAAAAACCATTCCAATATGGCCGGTCGTCGTAGCTCTTCTGCTCGCTCTCCTCGCTCCAAGCTGGGGAAATGGGAAGAGTGTTCAGTTCCTCATAGCCGTTTAATAGAGTTACAAACCAAAGGGTTTCTCCCACCGGCGTTCATGGTCCCCGTCCGAGCCGGAATAGCCACCTATAATGGCGGGGAATAGGCGGAGCGATCTCCTAATCCATCTCCAGAGGAGCGAATATGCCCCATCCCGCATCTGCTAAGGGGCGTCGAGTTTCCCATCCACCCGTTTCTTCGCGGGCTCCTGGAGTTCTACGGCCTCCAGTTGCACAACTTTACCCCTGCCTCCGTACTACATATAGCAGGGTACGTTGCCCTTTGTGAGCTATTTCTAGGCTGCGAGGCTCACTTCGGGTTATGGAAGAAGCTGTTCTACCTTGTCCCCCACAACCAGGGAGAATCCCTATGTCAAGTGGGCGGGGCCGAAGTATGGTGCATTGCCGAGACCGGATACCTATCCGGCACTCCCAAGAAGGCACAAGAGAACTGGCCTTCAGAGTGGTTTTACATTGATGACGTTCCCCTTTCGGATCCAGTCCGGACAGGTCTCCCCAAGTTCAGTGTCGCCCCGCCGAGGGCACGTCTAAGCTGGCGTCCTCGGGGCCCCCAAGAGGAGGATACTAGGGAAATACATTTCCTGATGAGCAGGATAAAGTTACTAGCCAAATCCGGACTGATGATAGTCCAGGTTATGGCAATATGCATAATGCGGGGAGTGCAACCGCTTCAATATCGGGGGAAGCCCATGTGGCACTTCAACGGGGAAGATGATGTCACCCGCTGTGGCCATAAGGGTCCGGACTCTGCCACTACTCTGGCAAGGATATTGTCCGATTTATACAAAGGGGAAGAGGAAGAATTCCTTCACATTAAACTGCGGGATGGATTCTCCATGTACAACCCCACAAACTGGGCAAGTCGTCATTCCTTTCCCCGCTTCACTTACTGTGGCGTTCTTCGCTAAGATTATCTCCCTCGATATTTCCGAGCAGGAACCGAGGAGGGCCGTAGAAGGAATCTCCAACCCCTCCCTGCAGCCAGAGGACCCTAGAAGGGCCCTAGATCCAGGACTCGAAGAAGATCCAGATATTACCGTGGAGCTTGTCAACGGGATATTTTATCAAGCGAGCTGCGATGGCGCCTCAATGGCCATTATTGCCGACTATCCCGGACTACTTCCTACGTCAAGTGTAAGCCAAGCCGAAAACCCTATCCTCCGAAGAGGACTCCTTTCAGATGTCATGCCTTACCCTTGAAGTGTCGTGCTTTTGTAGAGACGACGGTCGGAGCGCGGGGCCGAGCCCCTAGGGACTCGTCGGCCATGGGCGTCCGGATCGGGCAGGTTCAAGAGGAAGGCGGTTAGGGTCGACACGCCGCTACAGAGGTAAGGCAAAAACCTGTCCTGCGATTATGGTATTTGAAGTATAACAACGCCCTTTGTGTCCCGGCAGGAAGAGGAGTAGCCGGATTATATCCAGGGATCCCGCCAATCACGCCTCCAACAGCCGGATTCCAGAACCGGCTTCGAGAGCGGAGGCGGGAGTGGGGCCGATGCCGAATAGTTCTCCGACAAAGGACGCGGATATGCTCTCGGCCACGAACTCCGAAGTAGAGAGCGCCATGAATCACCGGTGCCGACGGGCCGTACTTCGGAACAACATCTTTTCCGAAGAGGCATTTAACGCCTTCAATTCGGGAGACACATACATCTGAGCTGCTTAAGGCGGGCTTGCCCGAGCGACGGACCTATATACCAAAGATATACGGGTAAGAAAATTTGATAGGCATGTATAGCAGTAGCCCCTAAGACTTGAAACGGTTGGAACAACTATTATAAGGATCAATTTATGCACAGGTCCTTGTAGATAAGAATGAGCAATTGTCTCGGGAGCTGGAGGAGTGCAAGGCCCAGCTGAGGGCCACAGTTGCCAAGTTAGAGGAATCCCAGAAGCCCTCATCTGGTAACATTTGTCTCAATTGTACGAAGATGCACCAGTTAGTAAATGACTGATATGACAAGTCTAACAGAAAATTCTGCAGACAATCCCGGGGTGAATCCGGAGGGAGTAAGAGATGACGAGTCACATCTCAAAAGGCAGCTAAAGGATGGTGAGCCCATTCTTACGCAGGTTAGGCAGGAGAAGAACAATCTTCAAGATGCCAAAGTCCAGTTGGACGTGGAATTAAAAGACGTCCACGCTCAGCTGGCGGACTCTGTGAAGGAGAACAAAAGGCTTTGACGCGGCATTTATGGTAAGTGCCTAGACAAACTGCAGTATAGTTCGGCGAGGAAGTATATTAAAAGAATTTTGCTTGTAGGAATGTTAACGGGTCGCCCTAAGGAGGAGATGCCATCATCTACAGGCGATTTACTGCAAGACCTCTCAGAACTGCACGAGCGAGCTCGACAGGTGATGCAGGGCGTTGCTCAGGCCTTGTGGCCATCAAGCTTCCTGTCAAATGGCATGGGGGAGCTTGTGGATATGCTTCAAGGAGCACGGTGGCGCTTCCGATTGTGGAAGATGTCAGCCTGCCGGCAAGGTGCAAGAGAAGCCTGGGCTATGGTGAAGACGCGCTACACCAAGCTGGACCCGAACCATATGGCCGAAGTCGGACCGGCGGGGCCAGATGGGCAAGAAATTCCCGTGAGTCTGGTATATGACCAGGTAGCGTTATCCGCAAAGTATTCTCAACAGGATTGTAAGCTAGATAGCCTATTGGATGGTATAGAGGAGGAATATAGTCAGTCCAAGTGACTGTGTAATTCAATGGACATAAGTAGTCCCTAGCCGGATTAAAATCATTTGTCATGGCGGACCTTTTTGCTTCAGCCCCCGGATCCTACAGTCTGGGGTGTGTTCGAATACCCGATCAGTTATATAGAACCGAGGTATGCGTGGAAACCAGGCGTAGGGGTCATAAGTTCTTGAATAGACAAGTACCCAACTAGTTATGTTATATTACATGGATAGTAAGAAACATCCTCCAAGGAGAATAGTTCCGTTAGGGGTTCGTTTCCCTAGGTAGGCATGCGACGATGCGCATGTCCGGACTGCAAACAAGGGCCCAAGATACAAAACTTCTGGGGATTTACGTTGTAATAAACGAATACATCTTTTGTTCACCGACCGAATATTCTCTTAAGGACGCTAGCTTTCGGCTTCACCCAGTCTGAGGTACACATCCGGCTGAACCGGCAGTAACAATCACAGAGGTGCTCCCCTTATGCCCTAGCCGAATTAATGGGAACATAGGGCATAAACACAAGAGCCATGCAACCCAGCTTGGCCACATCTTAAGTCATATCGATGCATAATGGTGAAGAAAAGGCACATATGGAAAAAGAAACGCATATGTGATGGGCAAAAAGCCATTAGAGTAATTATTTTTAGCTTCCGTGTAGGAAGCCCGCAGGCATTACTTACACACATAGTGTGGCCAGAATGATCTGGGAGTCCGTACTGTATTAAATACTTTGTGTGGAGAGCAAAAAAGGTTGAGAAAGGAAAAGGGAGGGGGCATAATTAAAAAGGAGGGGGTAAGGAGACGAACATTGAGTTCGACACTAGGCGTAGAATCTCCGGAGTCTGGCCGCGTTCCATGGGTTCGGCTCGAGTCTGTTATCGGATGCATTACATAAGCGGTACGCTCCTCCGGTGAGAACTTTGTCAATGACGAAGGGACCTTCCCACTTGGGTTTGAGCTTGTCCTTCTTCTTCTCTGATAGGCGTAGAACGAGCTCACCAATATTATAAGTTTTGGCCCGCACTTCTCTGCTTTGGTATCATCGAGCCTGCTGCTGATAGAATGCGGAGCGGGCTTTTGCAACGTCGCGCTCCTCTTCCAGGGCATCCAAGTTGTCCTGCCGATTTAACTCGGCTTCCTTCTGTTCGTACATGCGTACGCATGGCGAATCATGTATTATGTCGCAGGGTAGTACTGCTTCCGCACCGTACACCATAAAAAATGGTGTATATCCGGTGGTGCGATTCGGCGTGGTCCACAGCCCCCAGAGTACGGAGTCGAGCTCTTCGACCCAGTGCGTATCTGACTCTGTCAAGGACTGCACTAGTCTGGGTTTGATGCCGCTCAGGATGAGACCGTTTGCCCGTTCGACCTGGCCGTTTGTTTGGGGATGGTAGACGGAAGCATAATCAAGCTTAATGCCCATTTTGCCGCACCAAGTTTTCACTTCATCGGCTGTGAAATTTGAGCCATTATTAGTGATGATGCTGTGGGGGACACCATATCGGTGTACGACCCCGGATATGAAGTCTATTACTGGTCCAAATTCGGCCGTTTTGACTGGTTTGGCTTCTATCCATTTGGTGAACTTGTCCACCATGACCAATAAGTATTTTTTCTTATGGCTTCCCCCTTTAAGAGGTCCGACCATATCCAGCCCCCAGACCGCGAAGGGCCAAGTTATGGAGATTGTTTGGAGAGCGGTAGGGGCCATATGACTCTGATTGGCAAAGAGCTGGCAACCGATCTAGTGTTGGACAAGGTCCTGTGCGTCTGCTCGGGCCGTCGGCCAATAGAAGCCTGTACGGAAGGCCTTGCTGACTAGTGCTCGAGCCGCGGCGTGGTGCCCACCCAGTCCGGCATGGATTTCAACCAAGAGCTACCGCCCTTCCTCTTCAGAAATGCACCTTTGGAGCACTCCGGTCACACTTTTCTTATAGAGTTCCCCTTCATGGACTTTGTAAGCTTTAGAGCGCCGGACGATGCAGCGTGCTTCATTTTGGTCTTTGGGGAGCTCCTGCCTATTTAGGTAGGCCAAGAAAGGCTCAGTTCACGGGGCGATTACAGCCATGACTTCATGGGCTGAAGATGTTATTTTGGTGGTAGAGCCTCCTATTATGTCTCATAGTTCAGAATCTGGGGGTGTATTCGGATCAGTGCTAGTATTGCCGGGCTCCCCTTCCCATACCACGGATGGCTTGAACAGTCTTTCCAGGAATATGTTAGGTGGGACAGGGTCACGTTTAGCGCCGATGCGGGCGAGGATATCTGCCGCTTGATTGTTTTCTCAAGCCACATGGTGGAATTCGAGCCCCTCAAACTGAGCTGACATTTTGAGGATGACATTACGATAAGCTGCCATTTTCAGATCCTTGGCATCGAAGTCTCCGTTTATTTGTGATATTGCAAGGTTTGAATCCCCGCGCACTTCTAGGCCTTGAATGCCCATAGAGACTGCCATCCAAAGACCGTGCAACAGAGCCTCGTATCCGGCTGCATTGTTGGAGTTTGTGTATAATATTTGGAGGACGTATTGGACCGTGTCTCCGGTGGGAGACGTCAGGACTACACCTGCTCCTAATCCGGCCAACATTTTAGAGCCGTCGAAGTGCATGATCCAGTTAGAGTACGCGCCGTACTCTTTAGGGAGTTCGGCTTCTGTCCATTCGGCGACAAAGTTAGCTAGTACTTGCGACTTGATGGCCCGCCGTGGCTTGTATGTTATGTTGAATGGAAGGAGCTCGATGGCCCATTTAGCGATCCGGCCTGTAGCGTCGCGGTTATTAATTATGTCGTTGAGTCGTACTTCAGAGGCCACCGTAATCGAACACTCTTGAAAATAGTGTCGTAGCTTCCAGGATGCCATGAAGACCGCGTATGCTATTTTTTGATAGTGTGAGTATCGGGATTTACATGGGGTGAGGACCGTGGATACATAATAAACCGGCTTTTGGAGCGGGAATTTGTATCCGTCAACCTCTCGTTCGATGATGAGTACTGCGCTTACAACTTGATGTGTTGCAGCTATGTACAGCAGCATAGGTTCGCCGATATTTGGCGCTGTTAGGACTGGATTACTGGCCGATAAGGTCTTTATTTCATCGAGTCCGGCCGCGGCTGCATCCGTCCACACGAAGTGTTTGGTGTGCCGAAGAAGGCGGTAAAGAGGTAATTCCTTTTCTCCTAACCTGGAGATAAAGCGGCTCAAAGCAGCTACGCATCCAGCTAGTTTCTGGATGTGCTTGAGGTGTGTTGGTATAGCCAACTGCGACAGAGCTCGGATTTTTGCTGGATTCGCTTCAATTCCTCTATTGTAAACAATGAAGCCCAGCAGTTTCCCCGAGGGGTTGCCGAAAACGCATTTTTTCGGGTTCATCTTGATGTCGTATGTCCGGAGGTTATCGAATGTAAGCCTCAAGTCATCTATTAGGGTTTCGACGTGTCTTGTTTTTATGACCATGTTATCCACATATGCCTCCACTATTTTTCCAATTTGCTTTTCCAGGCATGTTTGAATCATGCGTTGATAGGTTGCGCCGGCATTTTTAAGCCCGAAAGGCATATTGTTGAAGCAAAAAGGGCCATATAGCGTTAGGAAAGCTGTTGCAGCTTGGTCGGACTCTGCCATTTTTATTTGATGGTATCCAGAGTATGCGTCGAGGAAACACAGCGAGTCGTGTCCTGCTGTGGTGTCGATGATTTGATCGATGCGAGGGAGGGGAAAGGGATCCTTGGGGCAAGCCTTGGTGAGGTCTTTGAAGTCGACGCATAAGCGCCAGGATTTGTCCTTCTTTGGTACCATTACCAGATTTGCCAGCCAATCTGGATGCTTGATATCTTTGATGAATCCGGCCTCAAGTAGCTTGGCTAGCTCTTCCCCCATGGCTTGCCGTTTGGGCTTTGAAAACCGCCTTAGAGTCTGCTTGACAGGTTTGTATCCTTTTAATATATTAAGGCTATGTTCGGCCAATCTGCGTGGGATGCCCGGCATGTCCGATGGGTGCCAGGCGAAAATGTCGCAATTCTCGCATAAGAAGTCTCGCAGTGCGGCGTCCATTGCGGGGCTCAACTGTGTCCCGATGGAAGCTGTCTTCGTGGGGTCCGTTGGATGGACTTGGAATTTGACTAGCTCGTCTGCGGGTTTAAATGAGGTGGACTTGGGTCGCTTGTCGAGTATCACGTCATCCCTGTCCCCGGTGGCCCGCAGTGTTGTTAATTCTTCGGCTGCCAGGGCTTCGGATAATGCTTCTAGGGCTAGTGTTGCGGTTTTGTTTTCGGTGCGAAGTGCGACATCCGGATCACTGGCTAGAGTGATGATTCCATTGGGTCCGGGCATTTTAAGCTTCATGTACCCGTAATGGGGTATAGCTTGAAAGCTTGTAAATGCGTCCCGCCCTAGAAGGGCGTGGTATCCGCTGCTGAAAGGAGCCACTTGGAATGTGATTTCTTTGGACCTATAATTCTCCGGGGTGCCGAATACCACATCGAGTGTGATTTTTCCCGCACACCGCACTTCCCGACTAGGGATAATCCCCCTGAAGGTTGTGACGCTTTGTTAAATGCGGCTTTTATTAATTTCCATCTTGTTAGGTGTTTCTTCGTAGATCAAGTTTAATCCGCTTCCGCCATCCATGAGTACTTGAGTGAGCCAAAAGCCATCCACGATTGTGCTGAGGACCAGAGTGGCTGGTGCCCGGATGGTCTGGAATCGAGGTTCGTCATTGGCATTGAAGGTTATAGCAGTGTTGCTCCACGGATTTATTTTTGCCACATGGCAGATTTCAGTGGAGCTTCGATTAGCTCGCTTGCGCCTATTGTTTGAGGCGAAAGTCTCGAAGACTGTTAGTACCATGGGGCTCTTGTATGATGTGGGAGAGACGGTCTAAGTACGGGTGGGTGTTCATGGCGGGATCCGGATCCTGATCCGATCTAGCGCCTAGGGGCAGGGGAGCCTCCGAGTTTGACAGCTCGGGATCCGGAGCACTGCCCAATTTTTCCGGTTGAATACCTGATCCTAAGTCCGGGATCTGGGTCACGTCTTCCTTTGAGCTGGAGTCCGGCTCAGGGAGCTCGGTGATCCGGACATAATTCTTCCTCAAAGTAGAGGGGTAATCCGTATGTGGTTCCTCCACTACCGCTATCTCATGGGTGGCCGGCGGGGATTTAATGTCCCTTTGGTCGGGTTTAAGCCAGATCCGGTCATAGTCCATAGCGACTCCCAAAGTGGCGATGTGATCCAAGAGCTCATTAAGGGAGGAGAGCTCTATTGGATCCAACTATTCGGCGAGTTCCGAATTGATGCGAAGGTTATGCGTGACGATCCGACAGGCCATCGTCGGCGCGACAGCCGACGGGGCGGCCATGACGAAGCCGCCAAGTCGGAGAATTTGGCCTACAGCCAGAGCTCCCCCAGAGATAATGTTGTCCTTGACAACGAGACGAGCCATCGAGCCTTGTAGCAACGACACAGAGGAACTCTCAATGAAAGCACCAATGTCGGTGTCAAAACCGGCGGATCTCGGGTAGGGGGTCCCGATCTGTGGGTCTCAGGCTGATGGTAACAAGAAGCAAGGGACACAATGTTTTACCCAAGTTTGGGCCCTCTCGATGGAGGTAAAACCCTACTTCCTGCTTGATTAATATTGACGATATGAGTAGTACAAGAGTAGATCTACCACGAGATCGTAGAGGCTAAACCCTAGAAGCTAGCCTATGATGATTATGATTGTAGTTGTGATCGGCCTTCTAAGGACCAACCTCTCCGGTTTATATAGACATCGGAGAGGGATAGGGTTTACACGGAGTCGGTTACAAGGAAGGAAATACAATATCCGGATCGCCAAGCTTGTCTTCCACGCAAAGGAGAGTCCCATCCGGACACGAGACGGAGTCTGGAGTCTTATATCTTCACGCTCCAATAGTCCGGACGATGTATATAGTCCGGCTGCCCGGATACCCCCTAATCTAGGACTCCCTCACTCAAAAAGGTGTGTCCAGCAAGGATTCAACACTTAAAACACAAAGCAAAACAAGCAAAGACTCTTATCATACAAGATGCTCCAAGCAAAACTCATATTATGTGACCAATAAAAATATAGTTTCAAGTAAAATACCGATAGTTGTTAGAAGAAAGCGGGGATGCCACTCGGGGGCATACCAAAGCTTACTTGCTTGCTACTTATTTGAATATTATCTTTGGGTGCCTCGGGCATCCCCAAGCTTCCCAAAACTTGAAAACTTCAATCACGCAAAACTCAAACAAAACTTTCGTGAGATCCGTTAGTATAAGAAAGCAAACCACTACTATAAGTACAGTAGTAAACCTATTCTTATTTTGTTTTTTCATTATAGCTACTGTATTCCAACTTTTCTATGGCAAAAACTCATCAAAGAAAACCATAGAATCATCAAAACAAGAACACAACGCAAAGAAAACAGAATCTATCAAAAACAGAACAGTCTGTAGAAATATGAATATTTCGAATACTTACATAACACCAAAAATTCTGAAATAAATTGGTGGTCGTGAGTAATTTGTCTATTAATCTTCTGCAAAAATAATGAACTCAAAATCACTCTTCTATTAAAAATTACAAATAATCTCGTGAGCGCAAAAGTTTCTGTTTTTCATCAAGATCAAAGCAACTTTCACCCAAATCTTCCCAAAGGCCTTGCTTGGCACAAACACTTATTAAAACACAAAATACACAATCATAACAGTAGCATAATTGTTCTAACACACAAGAACAGAAAGCAAAAAGCAAAAATAAAATTTATTCATTGGGTTGCCTCCCAACAAGCACTATCGTTTTACGCCCCTAGCTAGGCATAACACGTAGGATCTAAGTTTTGTCATCTTTGGTTCTAAATCCATAAGATGCCCTCATGATTGATCCGGACTAATTCTTGTTCTAGGGAAGTGTTCCATTCCCTTCCTTAGTGGAAATTGAAATTTAACATTGCCTTCTTGCATATCAATCACGACACCAATAGTACGCAAAAACGGTCTACCAAGAATAATTGGACAAGACGGATTGCAATCAATATCAAGAACAATAAAGTCTATGTGCACATAATTCCTATTTGCAAGAATAATAACATCATTAATTCTTCCCAAAGCTTTTTTAATAGTAGAATCCCAAGTGCAAATTTAAAGAACATTCTTCAATATTGGTGAGACCAAGCACATCACATAAAGATTTCGGAATTGTAGAAACACTAGCACCCAAGTCACACAAAGCAAAACACTCATAATTTTTAATCTTGACTTTAATAGTAGGTTCCTACTAATCATGCAATTTTCTAGGAATTTAAACTTCCAATTCCAACTTTTCGTCAAAAGCTTTCATCATGGCATCATCAATATGTTTAGTAAAAGCTTTATTTTGTTCATAAGCATGGGGTGAATTTATCATGTGTTGCAACAAAGAAATACAATAAATCAAAGAGCAACTATCATAATTAAAGTCTTTGTAATCCAAAATAGTGGGCACATCACTAGCTAAAGTCTTGACCTCTTCAAACCCACTTTTATCAATTTTCTCAACTAGATTTTCACCCTCCGAATCATAGGGATGCCTTCTAAATAAAGTTGACTCTTCTCCAGTCCCTTTTCTATCAATCTTAAATTTACTAAACAAGGAATCAATAGAAGAAACACCAATCATTTTAAGATCTTCATCACTTTTATGATAGTAATCACTAGAAAATACTATTTCTAAAGATTCTCTTTTAGCTCTAAGCATAACGGTCATTTTCTTACTTTCATCCATAGAAACGTAAAGAGCTTTAATTGATTCTTCAACTTTAGGCACAAATTTTTTCATCTTGAGAGTTTCTACATCATGAGAAATTCTATCAACACTTATAGACAAATCATCAATTTTATTCAACTTTTCTTCTATCAAAGTGTTGAAAGCCTTTTGTGTATTGATAAATTGTTTAATATTGCTCTCAAGATCAGAGGTGTTTCTATTATTATTATAGGTGAGATTACCATAGGAATTACCATAATTATTAGAGGAATTACTAGGAAAAGGCCTAGGATTAAAATTACCTCTATAAGCATTGTTATTGAAATTCTTTCGCGAGACAAAATTCACATCTATGGCATCACTATTTTGCTCAATCAAAGTAGACAAAGGCACATCATTAAAATCAATAGGAGCACTTTTATTAGCAACCAACTTCATAAGAGCATCAACTTTTTCACTCAAAGAATTAGTTCTTCTACCGAATTGACTTTTTTACTAGTAGGAGCTCTTTCGGTATGCCATTGCAAGTAATTTGCCATAATATTGTCTAGAAATTTAGTAGCTTCACCCAAAGTAATTTCCATAAAAGTACCCCCCGCAGCGAAATCTAAAAGATTACGAGAAACAAAATTCAATCCCGCATAAAAAAATTGTATGATCATCCAAAGATTTAACCCATGAGTTGGGCAATTCCTTAGCATCAATTTCATCCTTTCCCAAGACTGTGCAACATGCTTATGTTCAAGTTGCTTGAAATTCATGATCTGGGTTCTAAGGCAAATAATTTTTGCAGGCAGAAAATACTTAGTGATAAAAGCATCCTTGCACTTGTTCCAAGAAATGATACTATTGTGAAGCAAAGAAGAAAACCAAATTTTTGCACGACCTCGCAAAGAAAACAGAAATAATTTCAACTTCACAAGATCATTGTCCAAATCTTTTTTCTTTACATATCGCATAATTCCACGAATGTGTTAAGATGGGACACAACATCCTCATTAGGAGTACTAGCAAATTGATCTTTCATGACAAGATTCAGCAAAGCAGTATTAATATCACAAGACTCCGCACTAGTGGCGGGAGGAGCAATCGGAGTGCTAATAAAATCATTGTTGTTGGTATTTTAGAAATCACACAACTTGGTGTTCTCTTGAGTCGTGATGACTACGCAACAAAATTGCACTCAAAAACAGATCTGACGAGAAAAAGGCGAATGAAAAAAGAGGGCGAATAAAATGACACATTTTTGTGAAGTGGGGGAGAGGAAAACGAGAGGCAAATGGCAAATAATGTAAATTGCGAGGAGATGAGATTTGTGATTAGGAACCTGGTTGATGTTGAAGATCCTCCCCGACAACGGCGCCAGAAATTCCTTTTGATGTCTGCTAGAACTACCGTCGGTATTTCCCCAAAGAGGAAGGGATGATGCAGTATAGGGATGGTAGGTATTTCCCTCAGTGATGAGACCAAGGTTATCGAACCAGTAGGAGAACCTCCTCACACCACGTAAACATCACCTGCACACAAATAACAAATACTCGCAACCCGATGTGTTAAAGGGGTTATCAATCCCTTTCGGGTACGGCGCCTCAAGATAGGCAAATAATGTGAGGTAAAAGTGTTAGATAGGATAAATAGATTGCGGAACAAATAAATTGCAGCAAGGTATTTTTTGTATTTTTGGTTTAATAGATCCAAGAATAAATGCATAGGAAAATAGATTGCAAAGGCAAATATGATGAAAAAAGACCCGGGGGCCGTAGGTTTCACTAGTGGCTTCTCTTGAGAAAAATAGCAAACGGTGGGAAAACAATTATTGTTGGGAAATTGATAGAACTTCAAATAATCATGACGATATCCAGGCAATGATCATTATATATGCATCATGTCCAAGATTAGTAGACTGACTCCTGCCTGCATCTACTACTATTACTCCACACATCGACCGCTATCTAGCATGCATATAGTGTATTAAGTTCATCAAAAAATAGAGTAATGCAATAAGAACGATGACATGATGTAGATGGGATCCATCTATATATTTGCTTAGATATAGACCCCGTCTTGTTATCCTTAGTAGCAATGATACATACGTGTTGGTTCCCCTTCTGTCACTGGGATCAAACACCATAAGATCGAACCCACTACAAAGCACCTCTTCCCATTGCAAGATAAATAGATCAAGTTGGCCAAACAAAATCCAAATATCAGAGAAGAAATACGAGGCTATAAGCAATCATGCATATAAGAGATCAAAGAATACTCAAGTAACTTTCATGGATAAAAACATAGATCTGATCATAAACTCAAAGTCATCGGATCCCAACAAACACACCGCAAAAAATCTTACATCATATGGATCTCCAAGAGAGCATTGTATTGATAATCAAGAGAGAGAGAGAGAGAGAGAGGAAGCCATCTAGCTACTAACTACGGACCCGTAGGTCTACAAAGAACTACTCACGCATCATCAGAGAGGCACCAATGGAAGTGGTGAACCCCTCCGAGATGGTGTCTAGATTGGATCTGGAGGTTCTGGACTCTGCGGTGGCTAGAATTGATTTTTGTCAATGCCCCTAGGGTTTCTTGAATATTGGGGTATTAATAGAGCAAAGAGGCGGTTTAGGGGGCACCCGAGGTGAGCACAACACACCAAGGCGCGCCTGGGCCTCCTGGCGCGCCCTGGTGAGTGCTGCTCCCCTCGAGCCACCCCCAGGTGCTTTCTTGGCCCACTGGATGTCTTCTATCCCAAAAAAATCCTCTAGGAGTTTCGCTGCGTTTGGACTCCGTTTGATATTGATTTCTTGCAATGCAAAAAACATGCAAAAAAACAACAACTGACACTGGGCACTATGTCAATAGGTTAGTACCAAAAAATGATATAAAATGATTGTAAAACATCCAAGAATCATAATATAACAGCATGGAACAATCAAAAATTATAGATACGTTGGAGACATATCACTTGGATCCTACTTCGTTCCTGCTATAGATCGGCACATGTAGTGGTTTCAGGTCATTGTGGCTTCGGGCTCGAGCCAAGGTAGGCATAGATGTGGCCAAGGGGGCCTGAATTCTTGGGGAGGAGGGTCCGAGCGGCTTCTATGATGGCTGCTGGTGGATTTATTTTATGTGTGTTTTAGAGCCCATTTGTTGCATATTATCTTCATATATCTTGCCCCATTGAGCCATCTACATGTCCATTATGCATATTTTCCCATACTTACTCTTTTCACTGCGAGCATTGGACAGTCTTTAGTCTTTGTTAGTTTTTATTAGTTTGTTTGTTTTTGTGTATTTTGTAGGTGATGTGAAACTCCATGGACTTAGCACAATGAAAGGGATCAAAATGAAGGACTTTCAGGCACCATACTAAGGCATTTTGGAGTGTCAAAAATGAAAATAATATATTCAAAGTGCTCAAAATGAAGATCTAATACCATAGGTGCAACGACGCCGTTCATACGAATCCCACGAGACAAAAAACATGAAAATTTGAGTTGCAAAAAGAAATGGCGGCCATTCTACTAAATGGGTCCACAACATTGACAGCGCATGGTACAACTGCACTAGGTCATACCACACCCAGAAAAGCCCGAAATCGCCCAGATCAAACTCAATTCTTTGTGGATTTCATGCCCGTCTGTTCGTACTATTTCTTTTGTCCACCAAGGAATGTTTTGGGAAAGGTTCTATCTCATCTAGTGCCCTTGGGGTCAAGGAATAGAACATACATCCATGAAGGAGACCCATGGAGGCATGCTATATGGCAATAATCATCCACTATCCATCGCTCCCACGTCCAGCCACCGTCCAAATCAAGAGGCACTTGGGGGTTGTGCCAAACCCTCATCTCCATCATTGCAACCTTGGAGGAAGGCCAGAAGTAAGCCGCTGCTAGAGGAGCCGCCACTGCGGGGCCCGTCCATCGTCGCCGCCACCGCACCGTCTTCTTCACCAATGTGCCTTCTCCTATTCCCCATCACGGGAGACCTTGATTGGTTGTAACTACTTTTGAACCTCTTTTTGAATGTGATGCTACTTGAGTAATTATTGGCTATGAGTGTGCTTGCTTAGTAAACAATTTCTTGATATGTGTCGTCTATTTATGTATATCCCCTTTGTGTTAATACTTAACTCTGTGGTAATTGAGTGATTGGAACCATCCAATCCATCAGTGTAGTTGGAGACATTCAACTCCCTAGGCCACACATGGAGTTAATATGTTGTTATGCAAACCGATAGACCTCCGAGTGACATGCGAAGTATCTTGAGAGGAACACAATTTATCTACGGTTAACAGTTTGTCCATATAACTTGCCTTTGGTCCAGTCCTTGTGAACTTAATGTCTTCCCTTTGTTGTTGCATGCATGTGACAAGAAGTAGGACGATTGAGTTATCTCAATATGGCGCTGCTTAAGAGACAATGTTATGTGAGGGACCGCCCACCATCGGTAGATTGCATGTATCCTATAATGTGTGTCACTAACCCAACTAGTGTTGGTAGTCAACAGATCAATGCCAATCAACGCCTTCGTGGAACAAGACCATGCCTAGACACCAACGTTACTCATTTAAGTCAACACATTAATTATCCCTACATTATTACTGCACTTTAGTTTAATATTTACTTACGTATTTTTAGTACTTAGTTTAATTCCACCCTTTTATTGTTTCCCCTAGCAACTGACTAGAATAAGCTATTTCCAAACTTTAGTTTGGATATGAGCGCAGTTGCGTCCGTGACAACACAGCTATGGGGTTGGTAGTGTTGGGAAACATTGCATGGAAAACAAAAAGATTCTACGCACACGCAAGATCTATCAAGGATATGCATAAAGACGAGAGGGGGAGAGTGTGTCTACGCACCCTCGTAGACCGTAAGCGGAAATGTTTTACAACATAGTTGATGTAGTCGAACTTTCTTCGCGCTCCAACCGATCTATTACCGAACGCACGACACCTCCGCATTCTGCACATGTTCATCTTGGTGCCATCCTCGGGCTTCTTGATCCAGCAAGACGGCGAGGTAGTAGATGAGTTCCGGCAGCACGATGGCATGATGACGGTGATGGTGATGTGATCTCCGCAGGGCTTCGCCTAAGCACTACGAAAATATGACCGGGGGTGTAAACTGTGGACGGGGGCACCACACACGGCTAAGACAATGTTGTGTCCTTGTGTGGCGCCCCCTCCCCACATATATATAAGTGGGAGGGGAGGATGGCAGCTAGGCGCGACCTAGGGCTGGTCGCCAGCCCCCTAGGAGCGTTGCCTTACCCTGCGCCACCCTGACATGTTTTCCCAAGGGGGAAGGAAAGAGGGGGGGAGAGGGAAGGAAGGGGGAGTCCTACTCCACACTTTCCTTCTCCTCCTAGGCTGGCCTACTATGGGGGTGCACCAGCCCCTTGTGGCTGGTGCATTCCCTCTCTTGGCCCATAAGGCCCATATCTTTCCCCGGGGTGCCCGAAACTCCTTTCTAGTGTCCTGATAAGTATTTGGTACCCTCCAAAACACTTTCGGTGTCAAAATACCATCGTCCTATATATCAATATTTACCTCTCGACCATTTCGAGACTCCTCGCCACGTTTGTGATCTCATCCGGGACTCCGAACAACATTCGGTCACCAAATCACATAACTCATATAATACTATATTGTCAACGAACGTTAAGCGTGCGGACCCTATGGGCTCGAGAACTATGTAGACATGACCGAGACACCTCTCCAGTAAATAACCAATAGCGGAACCTAGATGCCCATATTGTCTCCTACATATTCTACAAAGATCTTTATCATCGAACCGTTATGACAACATACGTAATTCCCTTTGTCCATTGCTGTGTTACTTGCCCGAGATTCGATCATCGGTATCTCTATGCCTATTTAAATCTCGTTACCGACAAGTCTCTTTACTCGTTTTGTAATACATCATCTTGCAACTAACTCATTAATCACTTTTCTTGCAAGGCTTCTTATGATGTGTATTACTGAGAGGGCCCAGATATACCTCTCCAATACTAAGAGTGACAAATCGTAATTGATCTATGCCAACTCAAAAACACCTTCGAAGACACCTGTAGAGCATCTTTATAATCACCCAGTTACATTGTGACATTTCATAGCACACAAGGTATTCCTCCAGTATCCGGGAGTTGCATAATATCATAGTCGGAGGAACATGTATTTGACACGAAGAAAGTAATAGCAATAAACCGAACGATCATTATGCTAAGCTAACAGATGGGTCTTGTCCGTCACATCATTCTCCTAATGATGTGAACCCATTACAAATGACAACACATGTCCATGGTTAGGAAACCTTAACCATCTTTGATCAACGAGCTAGTCTAGTAGAGGCTCACTAGGGACACAATATTTGTTTATGTATTCACACGAGTATTTAAGTTTCCAATCAATACAATTCTAGCATGAATAATAAACCTTTATCATGAATAAGTAAATATAAAATAACAACTTTATTATTTCCTCTAGGGCATATTTCCTTCAGCCTCCCACTTGCACTAGAGTCAATAATCTAGTTCACATCATCATGTGATTAACACCCATAGTTCACGTCACCATGTGACCAATACCCAAAGAGTTTACTAGAGTCAATAATCTAGTTCACATCGCTGTGTGATTAACACCCAAAGAGTACTAAGGTGTGATCATTTTTTTCTTGTGAGAGAGGTTTAGTCAACAAGTCTGCCACATTCAGATCCATATGTATTTCGCAAATTTCTATGTCTACAATGCTCTGCATGGAGCTACTCTAGCTAATTGCTCCCACTTTCAATACGTATCCAGATTGAGACTCGGAGTCATCTGGACCGGTGTAAAAGCTTGCATTAACGTAACTCTTTACGACAAACTCTTTATCACCTCCATAACCGAGAAATATTTCCTTAGTCCTCTAAGGATAATTTTGACCGTCATCTAGTGATCCACTCCTAGATCACTATTGTACCCCCTTGCCAAACTCATGGTAAGGTACACAACAGGTCTTGTACACAACATGGCATATTTATAGAACCTATGGTTGAGGCATATGGAATGACTTTCATTCTCATTCTAGCTTCTGTCGTGGTCGGGCTTTGAGTCTTACTCAATTTCACACCTTGCAACACAGACAAGAACCCTTTCTTTGACTGGCCCATTTTTGAACCTTTTCAATACTTTGTTAAGGTACATGCTTTGTGAAAATCTTATTAAGTGTTTTGATCTATCCTTATAGATCTTGATGCTCAATATATAAGTAGCTTCACCGAGGTCTTTCATTGAAAAAACTATTTTCAAGTATCCTTTTATGCTATCCAGAAATTCTATATCATTTCCAATTAACAATATGTCATCCACATATAACATCGGAAATGCTAAAGAGCTCCCACTCACTTTCTTAAATACATGCTTCACCGTAAGTTTGTATAAAACCATATGCTTTGATCACCTTATCAAAGCGTATATTCCAACTTTGGGATGCTTGCACCAATCCATAGATGGATCACTAGAGCTTGCACACTTTGTTAGCACCTTTAGGATCGACAAAACCTTCTGGTTGTATCATATACAACTCTTCTTTGAGATATAAATTAAGGAATGCAGTTTTGACATCCATTTGCTAGATTTCATAATCATAAAATGTGGCAATTGCTAACATGATTCGAACGGACTTAAGCATCGCTACGGTTGAGAAAGTCTCATCATAGTCAACTCCTTGAACTTGTCAAAAACCTTTTGCGACAAGTCATGCTTTATAGACAGTAACATTACCATCAGCGTCAGTCTTCTTCTTGAAGATCCATTTATTCTCTATGGGTCGTCGATCATCGGGAAAAGCCACCAAAGTCCACACTTTGTTCTCATACATGGATCCTATCTCAGATTTCATGGCCTCACGCCATTTATCGGAATCTGGGCTCATCATAGCTTCTCCATAGTTCATAGGTTCACGATGGTCTAGTAACATGACTTTCAGAACAGGATCACCGTACCACTGTAGTGTCGATCGTGTTCTAGTTCACGTATGAGGTTCAGTAGTAACTTGATCTAAAGTTTCATGATCATCATCATTAGCTTCCTCTCTAATTGGCGTACGCATCACGAGAATGGATTTCTCGGATGAGCTACTTTCCAAATTGAGAGAAGGTACAATTACCTCATCAAGTTCTACTTTCCTCCCCACTCACTTCTTTCGAGAGAAACTCCTTCTCTAGAAATGTTCCATTCTTGGCAACAAAGATCTTGCCTTCGGATCTGTGGTAGAAAGTGTACCCAATTGTTTCCTTAGGTTATCCTATGAAGACACATTTCTCCTATTTGGTTTCTAGCTTATCAGGCTGAAGCCTTTTGACATAAGTGTCGCAACCCCAAAGTTTAAGAAACGACAACTTAGGTTTATTGCCAAACCAGAGTTCATACGGTGTCGTCTCAACGGATTTAGACGGTGCTCTATTTAACGTGAATGCAGCTGTCTCTAATGCATAACCCCAAAACAATAGTGGTAAATCGGTAAGAGACATCATAGATCGCACCATATCTAATAAAGTACTATTATGACGTTCGGACACACCATTACGCTGTGGTGTTCCAGGTGGCGTGAGTTATGAAACTATTCCACACTGTTTTAAATGAAAGACAAAATCGTAACTCAAATATTCACCTCCGTGATCAGATCGTAGAAACTTTATTTTCTTGTTACGATGATTCTCCACTTTACTCTAAAATTCTTTGAACTTTCAAATGTTTCAGACTTGTGTTTCATTAAGTAGATATACCCATATCTGCTCAAATCATCTGTGAAGGTCAGAAAATAGCGATACCCACCGCAAGTCTCAACACTCATCGGACCGCATATATCGGTATGTATTATTTCCAGTAACTCATTGGATCGCTCCATTGTTCCGAAGAAGGGAGTCTTAGTCATCCTGCCCATGAGACATGGTTCGCAAGTATCAAATGATTCATAATCAAGTGATTCCAAAGGTCCATCTGCATGGAGTTTCTTCATGTGTTTTAAACCAATATGACCTAAACGGCGGTGCCACAACTATGTTGCACTAGCATTATCAACTCTGCATCTTTTGGCATCAATATTATGAATATGTATACAATCGAGATTCAAAATAAATAGACCACTCTTCAAGGGTGCATGACCATAAAAGATATTACTCATATAAATAGAGCAATCATTATTTTTTGATTTAAATGAATAACCGTCTCGCACTAAACAAGATCCAAATATAATGTTCATGCTCAATGCTGGCACCAAATAACAATTATTCAAGTCTAAAACTAATCCTGAAGGTAGATGTAGAGGTAGCGTGCCGACGGCGATCAAATCAACCTTGGAACCATTCCCGGCGCGCATCGTCACCTCGTCCTTAGCCAATCTTCGTTTAATCCATAATCCCTGTTTCGAGCTACAAATATGAGCAACCAAACCGGTATCAAGTACCCAGGCACTACTACGAGCATTAGTAAGGTACACATCAATAACATGTATATTAAATATACCTTTGTTCACTTTGCCATCCTTCTTATCTGCTGATACGTCCATTTTGCATCATGCTTTTATATCGATATTTATTGCATTATGGGCTGTTATTACATGTTATGTTACAATACTTATAGCTATTCTCTCTTATTTTACAAGGTTTACATGCAGAGGGAGAATGCCGGCGGCTGGGATTCTGGGCTGGAAAAGGAGCAAATATTGGAGACCTATTCTGCACAGCTCCAAAAGTCCTGAAACTCCACGAAAGTCATTTTGGGAATTGAAAAAATATCCAGAAGAAGAAATATCTGAGGGGGGCCACCCACCACCCAAGAGGGTGGGGGGCGCGCCCTACCCCCCTAGGCGCGCCCCTGCCTCGTGGGCCACCTGGCAGCCCTCCGGTGCCCATCTTCTGCTATATGAAGTTTTTTACCCTGGAAAAAATCATAAGCAAGCTTACGGGACGAAACTCCGCCGCCACGATGCGGAACCTTGGCGGAACCAATCTAGGGCTCCGGTGGAGCTGTTCTGCTGGGAAAACTTCCCTCTGGGAGGGGGAAATCATCACTATCGTCATCACCAACGATCCTCTCATCGGGAGGGGGTCAATCTCCATCAACATCTTCACCAGCACCATCACCTCTCAAACCCTAGTTCATATCTTGTATCCAATCTTTGTACCAAATCCTCAGATTGGTACCTGTGGGTTGCTAGTAGTGTTGATTACTCCTTGTAGTTGATGCTAGTTGGTTTATTTGGTGGAAGATCATATGTTCAGATCTTTAATGCATATTAATACCCTATGATCATGAACATGAGTATTCTTTGTGAGTAGTTACATCTGTTCCTGAGGACATGGAAGAAGTCTTGCTATTAGTAGTCATGTGAATTTGGTATTCATTCGATATTTGGATGAGATGTATGTTGTCTCTCCTCTAGTGGTGTTATGTGAACGTCGACTACATGACACTTCACCATTATTTGGGCCTAGAGGAAGGCATTGGGAAGTAATAAGTAGATGATGGGTAACTAGAGTGACAGAAGCTTAAACCCTAGTTTATGTGTTGCTTCGTAAGGGGCTGATTTGGATCCACTAGTTTCATGCTATGGTTAGGTTTACCTTAATACTTCTTTTGTAGTTGCAGATGCTTGCAATAGGGGTTAATCATAAGTGGGATGTTTGTCCAAGAAAGGGCAGTACCCAAGCACCAGTCCACCCACATATCAAATTATCAAAGTAACGAACACGAATCATATGAGCATGTTGAAAACTAGCTTGACGATAATTCCCATGTCTCCTCGGGAGCTCTTTTCTCATTATAAGAACCTGTCCAGGCTTGTCCTTTGCTACAAAAAGGATTGGTCCACCTTGATGCACCTTATTTACTTTTATTTTCTTGTTACTGTTACAAATTATCTTATCACAAAACTATCTGTTACCTACAGTTTCAGTGCTTGCAGAGAATACCTTACTAAAAACCGCTTGTCATTTCCTTCTGCTCCTCGTTGGGTTCGACACTCTTACTTATCGAAAGGACTAAGATAGATCCCCTACACTTGTGGGTCATCAAGACTCTTTTTTGGCGCCGTTGCCAGGGAGTGAAGTGCCTTTGGTGAGTGGAACTTGGTAAGGAAACATTTATATAGTGTGCTGAAATTTACTGTCACTTGTTACTATGGAAACTAATCCTTTGAGGGGCTTGTTTGTGGTATCTTCACCCTGACCAGTAGAGCAAAGAGTTGCTCCTCAACCTACTGAACCTACTGAAAATGTTTACTTTGAAATTCCTTCGGGTATGGTAGAGAAACTGTTAGCTAATCCCTTTGCAGGAGATGGACGATGATGTTATTAAGAAGAAGGTTTTCCCTTCTTTTAAGGGAGACGCATTGACATGGTATATGATATGTGATAATATGGGATCCTGGGACTATAAACGATTGAAATTGGAATTTCACCAGAAGTTTTATCCTATGCATCTTGTTCATAATTTTTGGCCTCGCGAAGGAGAAAGCATCGCTCAAGCTTGGGGGAGGCTTAAGTCAATGTTATATTCGTGCCCCAATTATGAGCTCTCAAGAGAAATGATTATTCAAAAAATTTATGCTCGACTTTCTCTCAACAATCTCTCCATGCTCGATACTTCTTGTGCTGGTTCTTATATGATGAAGACTATTGAATTCAAGTGGGATTTATTGGAAAGAATTAAATGCAACTCTAAAGATTGGGATTCCAGCGATGGTAAGGAGTCAGGTATGACACCTAAGTTTGATTGCGTTAAATCTTTTATGGATACCGATGATTTTCGTGGATTTAGCACTAAATATGGACTTGACTCTGAGATAGTAGCTTCCTTCTGTGAATCATTTGCTACTCATGTTGATCTCCCTAAGGAGAAGTGGTTTAAATATAATCCTCCCACTGAAGTAAAAGTAGTTGCACCTGTTATAGTTGAAGAAAAGATTATCACTTATAATGATCCTATTGTTCCTACTACTTATATTGAGAAACCACCTTTCCCTGTTAGGGTAATGGATCATGCTAAAGCTTCAACTGTGGTTCTTAAGAGTAATACTGGAACATATACACCTCCTGAGCAAATTAAATTTGAACCAAGTATTGCCATGGTTAAAGATCTCTTGGCTGATAATATTGATGGGCATGTTATTTATTTCTATGATGAAGCTGCTAGAATTGCTAGACCCGATGCTAAGAAACATAGACCTGTTGTAGGCATGCCTGTTATTTCTGTTAAAATAGGAGATCATTGTTATCATGGCTTATGTGATATGGGTGCTAGTGCCAGTGCAATACCTTTTTCCTTATATGAAGAAATTATGCATGATATTGCACCTGCTGAGGTAGAAGAAATTGATGTTACAATTAAGCTTGCCAATAGAGACACTATTTCACCAATTGGGATTGTTAGAGATGTTGAAGTCTTGTGTGGGAAAGTTAAATATCCCGCTGATTTTCTTGTTCTCGGTTCCCCACAAGATGACTTTTGTCCCATTATATTTGGTAGACCCTTCTTGAATACTGTTAATGCTAAGATTGATTGCGAAAAGGATGTTGTTACAATTGGCTTAGGGGATATGTCTCATGAGTTTAATTTTGCTAAGTTTCATAGACAACCCCATGATAAAGAATTGCCTTGTAAGGATGAAATTATTGGTCTTGCTTCTATTGCCATGCCTCCTACTGATCCTTTAGAACAATATTTGCTAGACCATGAAAATGATATGTTTATGAATGAAAGAAGGGAAATAGACGAAGTATTCTTTAAACAGGGTCCTATTTTGAAACACAACTTGCCTGTTGAAATCCTAGGGGATCCTCCTCCACCCAAGGGTGATCCCGTGTTTGAGCTTAAACCATTACCTGGTACTCTTAAATATGCTTATCTTGATGAAATGAAGATATATCCTGTTATATTAGTGCTAACCTTTCTGAGCAGGAAGAGGAAAGATTATTGAAAACTCTGAAGAAGCACTATGCTGCTATTGGATATACTCTTGATGATCTTAAGGGCATTAGTCCCACTTTATGCCAACACAAAATAAAATTGGGGGAAGACGCTAAGCCAGTTATTGGTCATCAATGACGGTTAAATCCTAAGATGAAAGAAGTGGTAAGAAAGGAAATACTAAAGCTCCTTGAGGCAGGTATAATTTATCCCGTTGCCGATAGTCAGTGGGTAAGTCATGCCCATTGTGTCCCTAAGAAGGGAGGTATTACTGTCGTTCCTAATGATAAAGATGAATTGATCCCATAAAGAATTATTATAGGTTATAGGATGGTAATTGATTTCCGTAAATTAAATAAAGCTACTAAAAAGGATCATTACCCTTTACCTTTTATTGATCAAATGCTAGAAAGACTATCCAAACATACATATTTTTTCTTTATAGATGGTTACTCTGGTTTCTCTCAAATACCTGTGTCAACGGAGGATCTAGCAAAGACTACTTTTACTTGCCCTTTCGGTACTTTTGCTTATAGACGTATGCCTTTTGGTTTATGTAATGCACCTGCTACCTTTAAAAGATGCATGATGGCTATATTCTCTGACTTTTGTGAAAAGATTTGTGAGGTATTCATGGATGATTTCTTTGTTTATGGATCCTCTTTTGATGATTGCTTGAGCAACCTTGAACGAGTTTTGCAGAGGTGCGAAGATACTAGTCTTGTTTTGAATTGGGAGAAGTGCCACTTTATGGTTAATGAAGACATTGTCTTGGGGCATAACATTTCTGAAAGAGGCATTGAAGTTGATAAAGCTAAGGTTGACGCTATTGAAAAGATGCCGTGTCCCAAGGACATCAAAGGTATAAGAAGTTTCCTTAGTCATGCCGGTTTTTATAGGAGGTTCATTAAGGACTTCTCTAAAATCTCTAGGCCTCTAACTAATTTATTGCAAAAAGATACCCCTTTTGTCTTCGATGATGATTGTGTAGAAGCATTTGAAATACTTAAGAAAGCTTTGATTTCTGCACCTATTGTTCAGCCACCTGATTGGAATTTACCCTTTGAAATTGTATGCGATGCTAGCGATTATGCTGTAGGTGTTGTTCTAGGACAAAGAGTTGATAAGAAACTAAATGTTATTCAATATGCTAGTAAAACTCTAGACACTGCCCAGAGAAATTATGCTACTACTGAAAAAGTATTCTTAGCAGTTGTATTTGCTTGTGATAAGTTCAGACCTTATATTATTGATTCTAAAGTAACTATTCACACTGATCATGATGCTATTAAATATCTCATGGAAAAGAAAGATGCTAAACCTGGACTTATTAGATGGGTTCTCTTGCTACAAGAATTTGATTTGCATATTATTGATAGAAGGGGAGCTGAGAACCCTGTTGCAGACAACTTGTCTAGGTTAGAGAATGTTCTTGATGACCCACTACCTATTGATGATAGCTTTCCTGATGAAAAATTAGCTATCATAAATGCTTATCGTACTGCTCCATGGTATGCTGATTATGCTAATTACATTGTTGCTAAATTTATACCACCTAGTTTCACATACCAGCAAAAGAAAAAGGTTTTCTATGATTTAAGACATTACTTCTGGTATGATCCACACCTTTATAAAGAAGGAGTAGATGGTGTTATTAGACGTTGTGTACTTGAGCATGAACATGAATAGATCCTACACAAGTGTCACTCCAAGGCATATGGAGGACACCACGCTGGAGATAGAACTGCACATAAGGTATTGCAATCCGATTTTCATTGGCCTACTCTCTTCAAAGATGCCCGTAAGTTTGTCTTGTCTTGTGATGAATGTCAAAGAATTGGTAATATTAGTAGACATCAAGAAATGCCTATGAATTATTCTCTTGTTATTGAACCGTTTGATGTTTGGGGCTTTGATTATATGGGACCATTTCCTGCCTTTAATGGGTATACACATATTTTAGTTGTTGTTGATTACGTTACTAAGTGGGTAGAAGCTATTCCAACTAGTAGTGCTGATCATAACACCACTATTAAGGTTCTTAAAGAAGTTATTTTTTCGAGGTTTGGAGTCCCTAGATATTTAATTACTGATGGTGGTTCACATTTTATTCATGGTGCTTTTCGTAAAATGCTTACTAAGTATGATGTTAATCATAGAATTGCATCACCATATAACCCACAGTCTAGTGGTCAAGTAGAATTGAGCAATAGAGAGATCAAATTAATTTTGCAAAAGACTATTAATAGATCTAGAAAGAATTGGTCCAAGAAACTTGATGATGCATTATGGGCCTATAGAACTGCACATAAAAATCCTATGGGTACGTCTCCGTATAAAATGGTTTATGGAAAAGCATGTCACTTACCTCTTGAACTTCAACATAAGGCATATTGGGCTATTAAAGAGCTTAATTATGATTTCAAACTTGCCGGTGAGAAGAGGTTATTTGACATTAGCTCACTTGATGAATGGAGAACCCAAGCCTATGAGAATGCCAAGATGTTTAAAGAAAAAGTCAAAAGATGGCATGACAAAAGGATACAAAAGCATGAGTTTAATGTAGGTGATTATGTGTTACTATTCAACTCTCGTTTAAGATTTTTTGCAGGAAACCTTCTCTCTAAATGGGAAGGCCCTTACGTTATCGAGGAGGTCTATCGTTTCAGTGCCATAAAAATCAACAACTTTGAAGGCACAAACCCGACGGTGGTGAACGATCAAAGAATCAAACATTATATCTCAGGTAATCCTATCAATGTTGAAACTAATGTTATTGAAACCGTAACCCTGGAGGAATACATAAGGGACACTTTCCAAAATGTTTCAGACTCCAAAAAGGAATAGGTATGAGGTACGGTAAGTAAACCGACTCCAAAACAATTCTAATGGCAATTTTTCTCCGTTTTGGAATATTTAATAAAATAGGAAAATAAGAAGTAGTTCAGGAAGGACATGAGGCATCCACGAGGGTGGAGGGTGCTCCCTACCCCCGTAGGCGCGCCCCCTGCCTCGTGGGCACCTCGTGTGCTCTCCGGACTCTGTTTTCTTGCACGATACTTCTTTTGGTCGGTAAAAATTCATTATATAATCTCCCGAAGGTTTTGACCACCGTATCACCTTCTGTCTTCGTTTCGAGCTGTTTTTCTAACAGATGTAGAGCACCATGACGTCTTCAAGCGCCCCAAAGGACAAGTTTTTCAAGAAGGTCATCAACCCCTACCTCGTGGAGGTGTGCTACGTCTTGAGCTTGCGTTGATTTTCCTTGAAGAGGAAAGGGTGATGCAGCAATAGTAGCGTAAGTATTTCCCTCAGTTTTTGAGAACCAAGGTACCAATCCTGTAGGAGGCTCCTCAAAAGTCCCACGCACCTACACAAACAAACAAAGAACTCGCAACCAACGCAATAAAGGGGTTGTCAATCCCTTCACAGCCACTTGCGTAAGTGAGATCTGATAGAGATAGTATGATAAGATAAATATATTTTTGGTATTTTATAATATAGATGCAGAAAGTAAAGATGCAAATAAAAGTAGATTGAAAGCTTATATGATAAAAGATAGACCCGGGGCCATAGGTTTCACTAGTGGCTTCTCTCAAGATACCATAAGTATTACGGTGGGTGAACAAATTACTGTCGAGCAATTGATAGAAAAGCGAATAATTATGAGATTATCTAGGCATGATCATGTATATAGGCATCACGTCCGCAACAAATAGACTGACTCCTGCCTGCATCTACTACTATTACTCCAGACATCGACCGACTCCTGCCTGCATCTAGAGTATTAAGTTCATAAACAACAGAGTAACGCATTAAGAAAGATGACATGATGTAGAGGGATAAACTCAAGCAATATGATATAAACCCCATCATTTTATCCTCGATGGCAACAATATAATACGTGCCTTGCAACCCTTTCTGTCACTGGGTAAGGACACCGCAAGATTGAACCCAAAGCTAAGCACTTCTCCCATGGCAAGAAAGATCAATCTAGTAGGCCAAACCAAACTGATAATTTGAAGAGACTTGCAAAGATAACTCAATCATACATAAAGAATTCAGAGGAGATTCAAATATTTCTCATAGATAAACTTGATCATTAAACCCACAATTCATCGGATCTCGACAAACACACCGCAAAAAGAGTTTACATCGAATAGATCTCCACAAGAGAGGGGGAGAACATTGTATTGAGATCCAAAAAGAGAGAAGAATCCATCTAGCTAATAACTAAAAACCCGAAGGTCTATGGTAAACTACTCACAACTCATCAGAGGGCTATGGTTTTGATGTAGAAGCCCTCCGTGGTCGATTCCCCCTCCGGTGGAGCACCGGCGAAGGCTCCAAGATGGGATCTCGCGGATACAGAAGGTTACGGTGGTGGAAATTGTGTTTTGTTGGCTCCCTGGTTGTTTTCAGGGTACGTAGGTATAAAGGAGGAAGGAGTACGTCGGTGGCCGTCTGTGGGACCCAGGAGATAGGGGGCGCCCAGAGGGGGTGGGCGCGCCCTCCTGTCTCCTGGCCGCCTCGCAAGCTTCTTGACTTGCACTCCAAGTTCTCTGAATCATGTTCGTTCCAAAAATCACGCTCCCGAAGGTTTCATTCCGTTTGGACTCCGTTTGATATTCCTTTTCTTCGAAATACTGAAATAGGCAAAAAAACAGCAATACGGGTTGGGCCTCCGGTTAGTAGGTTAGTCCCAAAAATGATATAAATGTGTAAAATAAAGCCCATAAACATCCAAAAGGGGTAATATAATAGCATGGAACAATCAAAATTATAGATACGTTGGAGACGTATCAAGGTGTTGCATCACCCTCAAACCATTGAGATGCGTGAGAGGGTGTTGCACATCCGCGATGTGGAGGGACCAAGGAGTACCGGAAGCGTGGAGGCAAAGCTCGAAACAATGGAACAACAAGTTTTCAAGTGCCAAGGGATGGTGGAACGCGAACTCAACGCCAACCAGATGATGATCGCGGAGTTCACCAACAACCACAAGCTGGACGCCAAGAACATTGGGGAGACCATCTTCAAGCTTCATGAGAAAATCGAGCATCTCCAAGCCCAGATCTATGACCTGCAAAACCAAAACTGTGAGTATGAATATAGATTCAAGAGGATGAGTTTGGCTGCAGATTTGAGGATCCCAGAGACTCGATCATCCTTCTATGATGGTGATCCTATGCCTTGGAAGACGGACGACAAGCCTACATCATCAACAACTCCATCATCACCACCTCCGAGGACGTAATCACATGGGTATGGGCACTCCCCTTGGCAACTGCCAAGCTTGGGGGAGGTGCCCCGGTATCGTATCACCATCACACCCCTATCTTTACCGTTTTACTTAGTTCGATCCTTTTGGTAATATGTTGATCTAGTAGAATAAAGTTTTGGTATGAATTAGTTTTGAGTTTTGCTTTGTGATCCCTCTATGTAATCGAGTCCGTGAACTATATATAATAAAGATTAGTGTTGAGTCAAGGGCTTTGCTATCTTGCTATGATCTTGAGTAAATAAAAGAGTAAAAGGAAATAAAAAGATATCATATTTAGTTTATGGATAGTAATGACTTCACATATAAAAAGTATGATACATAAAAGTTGTTGAGAGTTGGCAAACATAGTTTTGGTCATCGTTGCAATTAATAGGAAGTAATAAAGAAAGAGAGGTTTCACATATAAATATACTATCTTGGACATCTTTTATGATTGTGAGCACTCATTAAAGTATGACATGCTAAAGAGTTGATGTTGGACAAGGAAGACAATGTAATGGGTTATGTTTTATGGCATCTCAGTTAAAGTATATTGTCATGGATCATTCAAACATGTTGAGCTTGCCTTTCCCCCTCATGCTAGCCAAATTCCTAGCACCAAGTAGAGATACTACTTGTGCTTCCAAACATCCTTAAACCCAGTTTTGCCATGAGAGTCCACCATATCTACCTAAGGATTGAGTAAGATCCTTCAAGTAAGTTGTCATGTTGCAAGCAATAAAAATTGCTCTCTAAATATGTATGACTTATTAGTGTGGAGAAAATAAGCTTTATACAATCTTGTGATATGGAAGTAATAAAAGCGACGGACTGCATAATAAAGGTTCATATCACAAGTGGCAATATAAAGTGATGTTCTTTTGCATTAAGATTTCGTGCATCCAACCATAAAAGCACATGACAACCTCTGCTTCCCTCCGCGAAGGGCCTATCTTTTACTTTATGTCTTATACTTTATGCAAGATTCAAGGTTATATTCACCTTACCTTTTTATATTTTATCCTTTGGCAAGCACCTCGTGTTGGAAAGATCCTGATATATATATCCAATTGGATGTAAGTTATCATGAACTATTATTGTTGACATTGCCCTTGAGGTAAAAGGTTGGGAGGCAACACTATAAGCCCCTATCTTCCTCTGTGTACAATTAAAACTCCATAACCATAAGTATTGCGTGAGTGTTAGCAATTGTGAAAGACTAAATGATAGTTGAGTATGTGGACTTGCTGAAAAGCTCATATGTTGACTCTTTCCTATGTTATGATAAATTGCAATTGCTTCAATGACCGAGATTATAGTTTGTTAGTTCTCAATGAAGTTTCTGATTCATACTTGACATTCTGAATAGATTGTTACTTGAGCATAAGAAATCATATGAGAATATATATATATATATATATATATATATATATATGTTGCTGTTATAAGAATGATCATGATGCCCTCATGTCCGTATTTTATTTTTATCGACACCTCTATCTCTAAACATGTGGACATGTTTTTCGATATCGGCTTCCGCTTGAGGACAAGCGAGGTCTAAGCTTGGGGAGTCGATACGTCCATTTTGCATCATGCTTTTATATCGATATTTATTGCATTATGGGCTGTTATTACACGTTATGTTACAATACTTATGGCTATTCTCTCTTATTTTACAAGGTTTACATGAAGAGGGAGAATGCCGGCAGCTGGGATTTTGGGCTGGAAAAGGAGCAAATATTGGAGACCTATTCTACACAGCTCCAAAAGTCCTGAAACTCCACGAAAGTCATTTTGGGAATTAATAAAAAATATCCAGCGGAAGAAATAACCGAGGGGGGCCACCCACCACCCATAAGGGTGGGGGGCGTGCCCTATCCCCTTGGGTGCGCCCCCCGCCTCTTGGGCCACCTGGCAGCCCTCCGGTTCCCATCTTCTGCCATATGAAGTCTTTTACCCTAGAAAAAATCATAAGCAAGCTTACGGGACGAAACTCCGCCGCCATGAGGCGGAACCTTGGCGGAACCAATCTAAGGCTCCGGCGGAGCTGTTCTGCCGGGGAAACTTCCCTCCGGGAGGGGGAAATCATCACTATCGTCATCACCAACGATCCTCTCATGGGGAGGGGGTCAATCTCCATCAACATATTCACCATCACCATCTCCTCTCAAACCCTAATTCACCTCTTGTATCCAATCTTTGTACCAAAACCTCAGATTGGTACCTGTGGGTTGCTAGTAGTGTTGATTACTCCTTGTAGTTGATGCTAGTTGGTTTATTTTGTGGAAGATCATATGTTCAGATCTTTAATGCATATTAATACCCTCTGATCATGAACATGAGTATGCTTTGTGAGTAGTTACGTTTGTTCCTGAGGACATGAGAGAAGTCTTGCTATTAGTAGTCATGTGAATTTGGTATTCGTTCGATATTTTGATGAGATGTATGTTGTCTCTCCTCTAGTGGTGTTATGTCAACGTCGACTACATGACACTTCACCATTATTTGGGCCTAGAGGAAGGCATTAGGAAGTAACAAGTAGATGATGGGTTGCTAGAGTGACAGAAGCTTAAACCCTAGTTTATGCATTGCTTCATAAGGGGCTGATTTGGATCCTCTAGTTTCATGCTATGGTTAGGTTTACCTTAATACTTCTTTTGCAGTTGCGGATGCTTGCAATGGGGGTTAATCATAAGTGGGATGCTTGTCCAAGAAAGGGTAGTACCCAAGCACCGGTCCACCCACATATCACATTATCAAAGTAACGAACGCGAATCATATGAGCATGGTGAAAACTAGCTTGACGATAATTCCCATGTGTCCTCTAGAGCGCTTTTCTCATTATAAGAACTTGTCCAGGCTTGTCCTTTGCTACAAAAAGGATTGGGCCACCTTGCTGCACCTTATTTACTTTTATTCTTATCACAAAACTATCTGTTACCTGCAGTTTCAGTGCTTGCAGAGAATACCTTACTGAAAACCGCTTGTCATTTCCTTCTGCTCCTCGTCGGGTTCGAGACTCTTACTTATCGAAAGGACTACGATAGATCCCCTACACTTGTGGGTCATCATCCGCCAAATATTTGGGGCAGTTCCGCTTCTAGTGACTAGTCCCTTTGCAGTAGAAGCACTTAGTTTCAGGCTTGGGTCCAGCTTTGGGCTTCTTCCCGAGAGTGGCAACTTGCTTGTCGAAAACCTTTTGCAACAAGTCGAGCTTTGTAGACAGTAACATTACCATAAGCGTCAGTGTTCTTTTTGAAGATCCATTTATTCTCAATGGCTTGCTGGTCGTCGGGCAAGTCCACCAAAGTCCACACTTTTTTCTCATACATGGATCCTATCTCAGATTTCATGGTCTCAAGCCATCTGTCGGAACCTGGGCTCATCATAGCTTCTTCATAGTTCGTAGGTTCGCCATGGTCTAATAACATGACTTCTAGGACAGAATTACCGTACCACTCTGGTGTGGAACATGCTTTTTTCGACCTACGAAGTCCAGTAGTAACTTGATCTGAAGTTTCATGATCATCAATATTAGCTTCCTATCTAGTTGGTGTAGCCATCACTAGAACGGATTTCTCTAATGTGCTACTCTCCAATTTGAGAGAAGGTACAATTACCTCATCAAGTTCTACTTTCCTCCCACTCACTTCTTTGGAGAGAAACTCCTTCTCTATAAAGGACCCATTCTTAGCAACAATGATCTTACCTTCGGATCTGTGGTTGAAGGTGTACCCAATAGTTCCTTTAGGATATCCTATGAAGATGCACTTCTCTGATTTACGTTCGAGATTATCAGGCTAAAGCCTTTTAACATAAGCATCGCATCCCCAAACTTTAAGAAATGATATCTTAGGTTTCTTGCCAAACCACAGTTCATACGGTGTCATCTCAACAGATTTAGACGGTGCCCTATTTAACGTGAATGCGGTTGTCTCTAATGCATAACCCTAAAACAATAGTGGTAAATCGGTAAGAGACATCATAGGTCATACCATATCTAATAAAGTACGGTCACGACATTCGGAAATGCCATTATGTTGTGGTGTTCCAGGTGACATGAGTTGTGAAACAATTCCACATTGTTTTAAATGAAGGCCAAACTTGTAACTCAAATATTCGCCTCTGCGGTCAGTTCGTAGAAACTTTATTTTCTTGTTACAATGATTCTCCACTTCACTCTGAAATTCTTTGAACTTTTCAAATGTTTCAGACTTGTGTTTCTTTAAGTACATATACCCATACCTACTCAAATCATGTGTGAAGGTCAGAAAATAATGATACCCGCAGCATGCTTCAACACTCATCGGATCGCATACATCGGTATGTATTATTTCCAATAAGTCATTAGCTAGCTCCATTGTACAGAGAACTGAGTTTTAGTCATCTTGCCCATGAGGCATGGTTCGCAAGTATCAAATGATTCATAATCAAGTGATTCCAAAAGTCCAACTGCATGTAGTTTCTTTATGCGCTTTACACCAATATGACCTAAACGGCAGTGCCACAAGTATGTTGCACTATCATTATCAACTTTCCATATTTTGGCATCAATATTATGAAGGGTTAATTATCCTTTTGCCCTCAGTGCTGTCCATGTGCTCAGTTTTGCCTTCAGATGCGAATTGTGCTTAGTTTTGCCCCTAGTCCGTGTGCACCGACTTTTTCCATGAACTCTGTCGTCTCCGTCAGGTCAACGTTTTGACTCGTCCCTTATAGGTGGGACTAGGCGGCAGAGATGGCCAATTCTATTCAGACCGTTGCACGCGTGGCTTCTAGGACCCAACAAAGAGCCGTTGAGCAGAGAGCCGTTGCGGGTGTGCTATATAAGCGGGCGACACACAGCGACAGTGACCATGGCGACAGAGAGCACGGCGGACCACGACGAGAGAGAGAGAGAGAGAGAGAGAGAGAGAGAGAGAGCGGCGGTGGGAAGCTAGCTGTGGAGGGCGCGTCGGCGTTGAGATCCCCTTCGGCTCCGAGCTCCATGTCTTCCTCAATCTCCCACGCCACCTCGCGGATGCAGAGCCGGGCGCGTGTGGACATGCCTATCTTCGTCTGTCCGTGGTGCCGGGCGGGCATTGTTTGGAGGGTTTCTCACACACCGAGGAACCAGAATCGTCCGTTCTACGTGTGCAGCGAGAATGGGGTAAGAATCGGGACAATTGCACCATTTTCATGGTCGGGATCTTCGAGCAATGGGTTGATCTGTTTGGTGTTCATGTAGGTGACATGCTTCTTTCTTCGGGTCATTGCTCTGGCCAAGACTCTGATGAATGAACTACAAGAAGAGCATCAAGAATGGTTGTCCATGCTGCCACGAACGACAGTGGTTGCAGAATGAGCTCCGGAAGAAGAGATGGAGGGCGAAGCACGCACTGACAGAGAGCTACCTGTTGAGCTTAGGATGTTGAAGAAGAAGGTTAGGAATCTTGAAGATCAAGCACTACCAATACCCATTTGCAAATACTTTTGGGCATTTGTAGGTATGGTAATTGCATTGGTTGTAATGTTGAAAATGTATGGAAAGGCATGAATTATGGAGGAATTTGTAATCTTGAAATTGTATGAGAAATTCACCTAGTTTAAATGTTGGTCAAAGTTGTTTAAATTTTGAAAAAAAAGAGAAGAAGTGACCAACATTTAAATATGTTGAAAAAAAGGAGAAGAAATGAGGAATTCAGAAATTTTTGATCAATGAAATGCAGCTCTCTGCTCTGCCTTTCTGTCAAAAAAAGGTTGCTCTTGGGCCAAATTCAGAGCGTAGAGCCAAGTGCAGGCTATACTAATGGGCCAACTGCATCCAATTAGGCCCATTCGGGGGTTCTCTTGCATGTTTTTCTGTTTTCTATTCTGATTTAATTTAGGCAGTAAATCATAATGCTGAAACTTTTTGTGGAAGCTAACTGAGTTATTCCAGAGCCAAACAATTAAGGTTAGAATTTTTTTGGAGCTGTTAAATATTTAATAGCAATTTAATTACTCCAATTAAAATACACAGTGATTTAAAACAAAGACCAAAATGTCATGGAAAATGTGCCTCAGCTCTGGTAGAGGTTTACACCTGGTGCCAAAATAAATGAACATTTTTAAGGGCATTACATTGAGAAAAATTGAAGGGTGGAAAATGCACAAAAAATTGGTGCGGCTGGCGACTCGAACCCAGGACCGCGTGGGTTTGTGGCGTTTAGGGCTTCACTGGTAACCGCTAGGACAGATGGAAATACTTTGACATGGGTAGGGAAGGAAGGTATACATAGTGAGACCATGAATGTTTCCACATGCATGAGAGTGATTTTCCTTTGTTTTGCACTGAAATTTTGGAGGGTTGGAAGGTTGAAAACGTATGTTTGCACTACCACATGATTTTGGTTAGAGTGGCACTTGGTTTAGGGTTAGAATGGCAGTTGGTTTAGGATTTAAAAGGAATAAATTTGCATGTTAGTCCATGACTTGTTTTTTTTGAATGAAAGATAGGGCTTCTCACCCCCTCTGATTTTCATTAATGAAAACCACAAGTTCTCCAACTTCATGACTTGGTTTAGGGAAGAAATGATATGTTTGAGCACAGACATTTTTTAACACACATAATAAACCCTAATAACTTAAATAAGATGCAACACACCGTACCCTTACATTAAGCAATAATAATAAGTTCACGGACACATGACGAAACATGACACGACACGACACGACATAGAAAAGCAACAAAATAAAAATGAAACATGACGAGCTTGACTCCGGGCTTGAACATCTTCATCTTCACCTTCTTCTTCGACCTTGGCCGCGCGCCCCTTCAACACCATCTTCAACTTCACGCCTCCTCCTCCTCATCGTAGGGAAGGGAGTGCATCTGGCCTGGAGTCGGGAAGATGCTCTCGTAGTTGGTGTAGATGTTGTACACGGTAAAGAAGATGGCCTCGCAGCCGCACCAAAAGACTTGGCCGAGGAGCTCGCGCGTGTCAAATGGGTTGGTGAAGGTGACCATGAGCAGTAGGAGGATGCCGCCGCGGTCACGAACCTCATTGAGGTTGAAAATCCTAGGCGAGCCCAGTGGGAGGTGGGCATAGCCGGCTCTGAGGAAGCCGCGGGTGAGTTCGACGGAACCCCTCCACCTTGAAATACCCACACATGGAGCTCCCTCTCCACGAGCACGCCCGGTGGGTAGCGCAGCTATGACATGACAGGCGGATGGTTGAAGGTCGGCCCGTTGAACCGCATCTTCACTTGGTCTCGCTTGGGGAGGGCTCGGTCGCTTGGGTGTTTGAAGTTGGAGATAATGGATCGGATCTGACTTGTGGGTGGGAGAGGAAGAGAGGCACCCCATTTATAGGCCTGTGGGTGGGAGAGGAAGAGAGAAAGGATGAGAACGGTGTGTGTGTGAATTCGGACGTGTGTGTGTATCCGTTACGTTTTCCACTCTTTAATTTTTGCACGAAAATGATGCATGGGGCACGTGCGTGCATCTGAATCACTGCATAGCTCTTTAACGGTGCCCGTGCATCTGACTCGCTGCCCTGAACCACTACCGTAATGGCCACCTAGCTCGCCTCGCAGCCTAGTTCGCCTAGCGCGCCTCGCTCGTATGCATGCACGCCCGCCTCCCGCGCATGCAAACTCACGTCGCCACCTCCCATGCATGCAAGGGCTGGAAAGGCTGAGACGGGCTATTTACTGCAGTCTCAGGCCCAGACAACGAGACGGCCCCACGGTCCATCCGGCGCGCCTGTTATTTGTTTAAAAAAACAATCTCCCAGCCAATCAGATGGCATCTCGCGGATCGCCCCCCTCCTCCCCGCAGATTCCTTCTAGAAGGGTTAGATCGACGGCCCTCGATCACCGCTAGGGTTAGATGGACTGTCCTTGTTCAGAGCTAGGGTTAGCGGGGTTTGGGAGGGGTTTGGAGCGGTCAAAGCTATGTTTGACCAGATTTCAAATGAGCATAATAAATTAAATAAAAATCAGAAAAATAAAAAACCTACGCACATAGTCTTCTTATGTCATATACTAATGATTTAAGTTGATAAACAAGGTTTACATACATTTAAACGACAAGTTCATGTGTATTATGTGATATCTCGAGTATCTCAAACTCTCTTGTACGAAGTGAAGAGAAGTGTTTTGGGGAAATGAACATGAAAATTTCAAAAAACTCACCACAGCTTCATTTTGGAGTGACTAAGAAGGATCCAGGGTTAGTTTTTCATTTTGATGTTTTAGACTTGTTTAAATCTTGGTCAAAGTTAAGTTTGACCAGAATTCAAATGAGCAAAACAAATTTAAAAAATTTCAAAAAATGGAAAAACCAGCGCACATAGTCTGTATATATAGAATATATGTGTAGGAAAGTTATTTGGCTGATTTAGACAAGGTCGGAAAAAACCTTGCTTAGAAATGAGGCCGTTTATCCTACCTTTGGACCCCTCTTTTTAGCACATTTTTCATGAAAATTTCAAAAACCTAACCATAGCTTCATTTTGGATTGACTAAGAAGGATCCAGGCTTAGTTTTTCATTTTGATGTTTTAGACTTGTTTAAATCTTGGTCAAAGTTAGGTTTGACCAGAATTCAAATGAGCAAAACAAAATTCAAAAAATCAAAAAAAAGGAAAAACCATGTGCTCATTCAAACATCATCCAACAAATTTAAACATCATATCAGACATAGTTCTAACATAGATCCAACATCATCCAACAGAAGTACAACATTATTCGTAATGTTTCATAATTATTCATAGCGTTGGGGCTTCTGTCTGTTCCTTGAGCTTCTTGCCATCACTTTGCTCCTCGTGCACCTTGTGCTCATTGCTTCTTCTCTTCTCCTCTTGGTTGTTGGTACCTTGCGCGTCTTCTTCAAACCTATCATAGAGATGTGCAAAACATAAAGGGTAATGAGATCATGTCAAGTGATAAATGTACAGTAGTATTTGACCCTTGCAAGATTTACATACCTAGCAGAACTCACAAGAACAGAAGGTTGGTCGCCATTTGGAGCCTCACTTGGATCATCATTTGGAGCCTCACTTGGATCACCATGATCACCATTTGGAGCCTCACTTGGATCACCATGATCACCATTTGGAGCCTCACTTGAATCATTATTTGGAGGATATTTTGGATCATCATCAAAATCATGCGGCTGTTGACCATCATCATTTGGAACCTCGTCAAAATCCTCATCTGATGCAACCGGCTGTTAACAATCATTTTCATCATCTGTTGAGGCAACCGGCTGCTGACCAACATTTTCATCGAAGCCTTCATCAAAACGCTCTCCGAACGCTGGATCTACTGTGTTATCACAATACTTACCGAAATGACCAGACCACCACACCTTGTGCACTTATGCTTCCTCGCTCCAAGTCCAGCTCCTTGCTGCTAGGTCTGATTCGACTCTTCCTTGGTCTACCTGCTGCTCTCTTCAAAACTGGAGCACAAAGCTTGAATCCAGGGTCCACCATGTCCCATTTTTGTTTTCCCTCCATAGCAGGCAAGGCATAAGCATATGTGGCTTTGAACCTTGCAACAGAGTAGTAATCATGCACATACTGATGTATGTTCCCTGCTGGACCTGGGAGAGAAGTGATGAAAAACAAGGCATGAATGCATGGCAACCCAGTTATCTGCCATTGCCTACAACTGCAAGTTCTAGCTTCTAAATCCATTGGATATATCCATTCCCTCTTCTCTTTATCCAAATATGATATCTCTGCTGTGGTACCCGAGCAAAGAGTCATGTTCATTTCCAAGCCTGTTGTTTTCTGCTTCAGTTCATTCATCACGGCAGGGATGATAATGTGGCCCATGAATTTTGCCTCGGCTATTCCTGCACGATAATGAAATTTCTGCATGTATTCTATCCTTATCCTGTCAAGCAAATCCACCACATAATGACCCTTTAGTTTCCGGATCGTTGAGTTGAAAGACTCTGCTAGATTATTGTGCACATAGTCAACTTTGCTCAGTTCACTGAATTGGCTTCTGGCCCATAACTTGGAGTGGTGTGTTTCCAAGTATTCTTTCACTTTGGGATTCATGTATAACTGCCTCAAGTGGTAGTTGTGCTTCTTCACACTGCAAGTCAAAGATGCTGGCCATAAATTGTCGGTATACACCTTTCCTTTGAATTTCTTCATGAAATTTGCAGCAAGGTGACGCATGCATTCCCTATGCTCTACTCCAGGGAACACATTGTCCACGGCCACTTCTAAACCTTTGCAGGCATCTGTATGAATGACCAACCCATTGGGATGTGCAATAGCCCGGCGCAGATTATGCAAAAACCAAGTCCAGCTCTCCTCAGACTCTGTCTCCAGCACACCGTAGGCAACTGGAAATACAAAACTGTGTGCATCAACTGCACAAGCTGCTACTAACTGTCCTTTAAACCTCCCTGTGAGAAAAGTGGCATCAATAGCCAAATAAGGCCTGCAGCCTGCCAAAAAACCCCGGCGACAAGCCTCAAAGCAGACAAAAACCCTCCTAAAGCATTCCTTGGTCTTTGTCACTCCCCTGAATGTGTACTCCACGGTGTGGTGATCAATATCTACAATACTACCTGGGCTTGTCCTCTCCACTTCACCTTTGAATGAATACAACAATTGAAAACTTTCCTGCCAGTTACCATAAATAGAATCCATAGCATGTTGTTTACCATTGAACAACCTCATGTATGGTAAATCTATCTTGAACTTATCTTTGATGTTCTTCTGCAATTCCTTTGGACCCACTTGCTGGTTTTCTTTCACCCACTTCTTTACTTCTTCTGCCACCCATCTTGACTTGGCTCTACTGATTGTATCCTTCCTAAGGGTTGATTCCTGGCATGTGTGCTTAAAAGGGTTCACTTTGACCTGAACATTAGTGCTATTTCGCATTTTAGATGCGAGCAGCCTCCATGGACAACCCTCAGTCGGACAGTGCACTATGTAACATACTTGATCGCTCTTGTCAACTTTGAAAGTACGTTCTACCTTGATGCAGTATGTCACAAGTGCATTTCTACACTCATTCATGGATGCAAAAACTGTACCTTCTTCCATATGAGGGTTCAAAGGGTCCCATTCAACAGCTGCAAGGTCTTCGTCCTCACCTACAGCGTCATCATCCACACGAACTGCATTGTGAGCCTCATCTAGGTTTTCAGCCCAAGGTGGCCGTCGTAAATTCCGAATAACATCAGAATATGACTTCTCTTCATCAACCCCAGAATTGTAGTCATTAGGCTCCACTTCAAGGGGGACCCTACTGCCATTGCCCACACTTGACGAGCCACCACGTCGCTGTGCACCAACTAAGCAGTTCTGGCTAGAGATGCCATTACAATGACTTGGTTCTCCCCGAGATGTTGCACCCGCCATCCTAGGTCCAAATGCCTGCTCAAGCACATCAATTTGCAGCCTCACATGAAAATTATCTTTCTCTTTATGCCTAGCAAACATGGTAGCCAGCTCTTCATCATTACTAACTGTCACCCATTTATTTTCCCCATCATAGTATTTGTATACCACTTCATCAAGCAAACCCCAAGGATATTGGCTACAAAGTACCTCCCCAAATTGTCTGAAACTCCAATTACTAGCCATTGGCAACCGATAATCAAAATCTCCTTGGTATTTCTTCTTATCCTTTGCACCGAATATGTACCGGTCTCTTCTAATTTGCACCACGAAAGCAAACCGCAACTCCATCCTAACCAACGAAAAACAGAGACGTAATTAGCACACTAATTGGGCAAACCTACTCGGATCAACTTTCCAAATGCACAAATAAGCTCAATCTAAACAGGATACGTGACTTACCCCTCGGGAACCCAGTCGTGGACACGGCGGATCTCGCCCTGGGGTCGCCGCTGCTTGCCATTTCGCCCTGGGGTTCTTCCTCCTAGTTCAAATAGCTCCAGCAGCCCCCCACCTTTGAGTGCTTCGGTCGGGCGCACGGAAGGAGGCCGCACCGCGGGTCCAGCAGGTGGCGGGCGCCCCATTCGTGGCGTCGCAGGAAGGTGGTGGGCGTCGCGGGTAGCGGTGGAGCGTCGGCACAAGACGGCAGCAGCGGAGCAGGCCGTGCAGCTGGTGGCGGGGCAGCTGCTGGCTGTGGCGCAGGTGGCGGCGGCGGTGCAGGACGGCCGACCGGCGGGTTAGAGTGGGCTAGAATCCTATGAATGATTTGGGGATTTAGTTGCACGGGCCTACATGTCAGCTGTGGACCCACGTCTACGCGGTCCCACGTGTAAGCTCCGGACCCGCAACCACTAACGCCGGCGGACGGAATGGACTCAAATATGGCCGTTTGGCCTCGTCACAGTAGTTGTGCATGGACTAGGGGCAAAACTAAGCACAATTCGTATCTGAGGGAAAAACTGAGCACATCGACACCACTGAGGGCAAAAGGATAATTAACCCTATTATGAATATGTGTATCACTACAATTGAGATTCAATAGATCATTCACATTGGGTGTATGACCATAGAAGGTTTTATTCATGTAAAAAGAACAACAATTATTCTCCGACTTCAATGAATAACCGTGTTACAATAAACATGATCTAATCATATTCATGCTCAATGCAAACATCTAATAACATTTATTTAGGTTCAACACTAATCCCGAAGGTAGAGGTAGTGTGCGATGGAGATCGTATCAACCTTGGAATCACTTCCAACACACACTGTCACCTTGCCCTTAACTAGTCTATGTTTATTCTACAACTCCTGTTTCGAGTTACTAATCTTAGCAACTGAACCAGTATAAAATACCCATGGGCTACTATGAACACTAGTAAGGTACACATCAATAACATGTATATAAAATATGCCTTTGTTCACTTTGCCATCCTTCTTACCCGCCAAGTATTTGGGGTAGTTCCGCTTCCAGTGACCATTTTCTTTGCACTAGAGGCACTCAGTTTCAAGCTTGGGTCCAGCTTTGGGCTTCTTTGCGGGAGCGACAACTTGCTTGCCATTCTTATTGAACTTCCCTTTCTCTCTCTTGCCCTTTTTTGAAACTAGTGGTCTTGTTAATCTCAACACTTGATGCTCTTTCTTGATTTCTACATTCGCTGATTTCAGCATCGCGAAGAGCTCAGGAATCATTTTCGTCATTCCTTGCATATTGTACTTCATCATAAAGTTCTAGTAGCTTGTGATACGTCTACAACATATCTATAATCTTTTATTGTTCCATGCTGCTATGTTATCATTCTTGGATGTTTTACAATGGTTTTATAGTCATTTTATATCATTTTTTGGTACTAACCTATTGACATAGTGCCCAGTGCCAGTTTCTGTTTTCTGCATGTTTTTTACATCACAGGAAATCAATATCAAACGGAGTCCAAACGCAACGAAACTCCTGGAGGATTTTTTGGGCCAGAAGAAAGCCAGTGGGCCAAGGAAGCACCTGGGGGCTGCTCGAGGGGAGCAGCACCCACCAGGGCGTGCTAGGAGTCCCAGGCACCCAGATGGGTGTTTCCCACCTCGGGTGCCCCCCGAGTCGCCTCTTTTTCTCAATAAATACCACAATATTACAGAAACCATAGGAAGACGAAGAAATATTGATCTAGCCACCGCAGAGTCCAGAACCACCAGATCCAATCTAGACACCGTCATGGCGGGGTTGACCACTTCCATTGGTGCCTCTCCTATGATGCGTGAGTAGTTCTTTGTAGACCTACGGGTCCGTAGTTAGTAGCTAGATGGCTTCCTCTCTCTCTCTCTCTCTCTCTCTCTCTTGATTATCAATACAATGGTCTCTTGGAGATCCATATGATGTAAGTCTTTTGGCGGTGTGTTTGTTAGGATTTGATGAACTTTGAGTTTATGATCAGATCTATGTTTTTATCGAAGAAAGTTATTTGAGTCTTCTTTGATCTCTTCTATGCATGATTGCTTATAGCCTCGCATTTTCTTCTCCAATATTTGGGTTTTGTTTGGCCAACTTGATCTATTTATCTTGCAATGGGAACATGTGCTTTGTAGTGGGTTCGATCTTACGGTGCTTGATCCCAGTGAAAGAAGGGGAACTGACACGTTGATACGTCTCCATTGTATCTACTTTTCCAAACACTTTTGCCCTTGTTTTGGACTCTAACTTGCATGATTTGAATGGAACTAACCCGGACTGACGTTGATTTCAGCAGAACTGCCATGGTGTTATTTTTGTGCAGAAATAAAAGTTCCCGGAATGACCTGAAAATCCACGGAGCAACTTCTCAGAATTAATAAAAAAATGCTGGCAAAAGAATTAGCGTCAGGGGGCCCACACCCTGTCCACGAGGGTGGGGGTGCGCCCCCTCCCCTAGGGCGTGCCCCCTGCCTCGTGGGCCCCCTGGACGTCCACCGACTTCAACTCCATATATTTGCTTTCGCGAAGAAAAAAATCAGAGAGAAAGTTTCATTGCGTTTTACGATACGGAGCTGCCACCAAGCCCTAATCTCTCTCGGGAGGGCTGATCTAGAGTCCGTTCGGGGCTCCGGAGAGGGGGATTCGTCGCTGTCGTCTTCATTAACCATCATCCATCACCAATTTCATGATGCTCACCGCCGTGCATGAGTAATTCCATCATAGGCTTGCTGGACGGTGATGGATTGGATGAGATTTACCATGTAATCAAGTTAGTTTTGTTAGGGTTTGATCCCTAGTATCCATTATGTTCTGAGATTGATGTTGCTATGGCTTTGCTATGCTTAATGCTTATCACTAGGGCTCGAGTGCCATGATTTCATATACGACCCTATTATGTTTTCACGAATTTATGTGGTTTCTTGATCCTATCTTGCAAGTCTATAGTCACCTATTATGTGTTAAGATCCGACAACCCCAAAGTGACAATAACCGGGATACTTCTCGGTGATGACCGTAGTTTGAGAAGTTCATGTATTCACTATGTGTTAATGCTTTGGTCCGGTACTCTATTAAAAGGAGGCCTTAATATCCCTTAGTTTCCATTAGGACCCCGCTGTCACGGGAGGGTAGGACAAAAGATGGCATGCAAGTTATTTTCCATAAGCACGTATGACTATATTCGGAATACATGCCTACATTACATTGATGAACTGGAGCTAGTTCCGGGTCACCCTATGTTATAACTGTTACATGAGGAATCGCATCCGACATAATTATCTATCACTGATCCAATGCCTACGAGATTTTCACATATTGTGCTTTGCTTATTTACTTTACCGCTACTACTGTTAAAATTACTACAAAACTGCTACTGTTACTTTTGCCACTGTTACCGTTAGTTCCATACTACTTTGCTACTAAATACATTGCTGCAGATACTAAGTTATCCAGGTGTGGTTGAATTGACAACTCAACTACTAATACTTGAGAATATTCTTTGGCTCCCCTAGTGTCGAATCAATAAATTTTGGTTGAATACTCTACCCTCAAAAACTGTTGCGATCCCCTATACTTGTGGGTTATCAAGACTACTTTCTAGCGCCGTTGCCGGGGAGCATAGCTCTATTCTTTGAGTCACTTGGGATTTATATCTGCTGGTCACTATGAGGAACTTGAAAGACGAAAGAACTAAGATTTATCCCTCAACTACGAGGGGAGGTAAGGAACTGCCATCTAGCTCTCCACTAGATTCTCCTTCCGTTATGAGTAAACTTGCGACACCTAAACCTATTTCTGCTATTAATTCTGATATGTCGTATGTTATTGATGATGCCACTTCTACTATGCATGATACTTATGATGAAACTACTTCTGTGCTTGATACTACTATGCCATTAGGTGAATATGTTGATGAACAACTTGCTAGGGTTAGAGAGAATGAAATTCTTGAAACTGATATTACTGAAGATAGTGATGATGAAGGTTCCCCCCCTAAATATGAATTGCCTGTTGTTCCTGAGGATTATGTTATGGATGAAGAAACTGCTAGAGATTTTCTTGCTTGCAATGATAGATCTGATCTTAAGAAGTTATTAGCTAAACTTAAACAGAAAACTCTGAATGCTAGAATGAAATATGACCCTGCTTTTGCTACATCACCTATCTTTGTTACTGATGAGGATTATGAATTCTTTGTCGATCCTGAGATAATTACTTTGGTTGAATCTGATCCTTTTTATGGCTATGAATCTGAAACTGTTGTGGCACATCTTACTAAATTGAATGATATAGCCACCCTGTTCACTAATGATGACAAATATCGCTACTATTACATCCTTAAGATATTTCCGTTCTCATTAAAGGGTGATGCTAAAACTTGGTTTAATTCTCTTGATCCTGGTTGTGTGCGTAGTCCCCAGGATATGATTTATTACTTCTCTGTTAAATATTTCCCTGCTCATAAGAAACAAGCTGCCTTGAGGGAAATATATAATTTTGTGCAAATTAAAGAAGAGAGTCTCCCACAAGCTTGGGGGAGCTTCTCCGATTACTTAATGATTTGCCTGATCATCCTCTTAAGAAAAATTTAAATACTTGATATCTTTTGTAATGGACTAACCGATGCTTCCAAGGACCACTTGGATAGTTGTGCTGGTTGTGTTTTCGGGGAAAGAACAGTCGATCAAGCTGAACTACTATTGAATAATATGTTGACTAATGAAAATAATTGGACACTTCCTAAGCCAACTCCTAAACCAACTCCTAAGCCAACTCCTAAACCAACTCCGAAGAAAAGGGGAGTTCTATTTCTCAGTCATGAAGATATGCAAGAGGCAAAGAAATCTATGAAATAAAAAGGTATTAAAGCTGAAGATGTTAAGAATTTACCTCCTGTTGAAGAAATACATGGTCTTAATATACCACCTGTTGAAGAAACACATGGTCTTGATAACCCGACACAGGTAGTAAAGGTAAATTCTCTCTATAGATATGATAAGGTTGAAATCCCGTCTACTAAGTTTCCTAGCCAATGTTTAGATGAATTTGATGACTTTATGGCTAGACAAGAAAACTTTAACGCTTATGTTGGTAGAGAATTAAAGAGTAACTCTTACATGATTGGACGCTTGAGTGATTATATGGCTAGAGTTAAAGGTGAACTTAAGCTCATTAGTAAATATGCTTCTATGGTTACCACTCAAGCAGAACAAGTAGTTGAAGCTCAAAGTGATTTTCTGGATGAATTAAATAATAAACATGATTTTTCTATTAGATGGCTACCAAAACTGGTAAAATGACTCAGGAACCTTTGTATCCTGAAGGCCATCCTAAGAGAATTGAGCAAGATTCTCAGAGAAATAATGTAGATGCACCTAGTCCTTCTAAAAAGAAGAAAAAGAAAAATGATAGTACTTTGCATGCTTCTAGTGAACCTGTTGTAGACACACCTGAGAATCCCAATGATATTTCTATTTCTGATGCTGAAACACAATCTGGTGATGAACATGAACCTAGTGATAATGTTAATGATAATGTTCATGTTGATGCTCAACCTAGCAATAATAATGATGTAGAGATTGAACCTGCTGTTGATCTTGATAACCCACAATCAAAGAATCAACGTTATGACAAGAGAGACTTTGTTGCTAGGAAGCACGGTAAAGACAGAGAACCATGGGTTCAGAAACCCATGCCTTTTCCTCCTAAGCCGTCCAAGAAAAAGGATGATGAGGATTTTGAGCACTTTGCTGAAATGATTAGACCTATCTTCTTACGTATGCGCTTAACTGATATGCTTAAAGTGAATCCTTATGCTAAATACATGAAGGATATTATTAGAAATAAAAGAAAGATACCAGAAGCTGAAATTTCCACCATGCTTGCTAATTATACTTTTAAGGATGGAATACCTAAGAAACTTGGAGATCTAGGAGTACCAACTATACCTTGCTCCATTAAAAGAAACTATGTTAAAACTGCTTTATGTGATCTTGGAGCGGGTGTTAGTGTTATGCCTCTCTCTTTATATCGTAGACTTGAATTCAATAGTTGGCACCTACTAAAATATCTTTGCAAATGGCTGACAAATCAACTTCTATACCTGTCGGTATTTGTGAGGATGTGCCTGTTGTGGTTGCAAATGTCACTATCTTAACGGACTTTGTTATTCTTGATATTCCCGAGGACGATAGTATGTCGATTATCCTTGGTAGACCCTTTTTGAATACTGCAGGGGCTGTTATTGATTGCAACAAAGGCAATGTCACTTTTCATGTTAATGGTAATGAGCATACGGTACACTTCCCGAGGAAACAACCTCAAGTTCATAGCATCAATTCTATTGGAAGGATTCCAACTATCATTATTGGAGGTTTTGAATTTCCTCTTCCTACTGTCAAGAAAAAATATGATATTCTTATTATTTGGGATGTGCATATCCCCGTTGAGGTAACCTAGTGTCATCCGAAATTTCTCCGGTTCCATGTTATTCGGAATGAGTTTGTTAACAAGACTTGATCAACCTTGTTAGTGGATTCCTTTTGATGAGCATGAGATGGATGAAATTAGAAGGCGCAACCTTCTCTACCCTCTTTTTACTTTCTATTATTTAGAATAAATAAAGCAAAAATAGTATTTTCTATCTGTTCTGAATTATCCATGCAATAAAAAATACCCCGAAAATAAAAGTTCTCTAAATGCCCTGCCAATTTAGTATGATTTTTTCTGGAATATTTGAGAATATCTGGCACTGAGACCACAGCAGGGGGAGCAAGCACCTGGCCATGAGGGTCTAGGGCGCACCCCCCTGCCTCATGGGCCCACGGTGGCCCCCCTCCACTTATTCCTGCACCAACACACTTCTTCTTCCTCCCAAAAAAATCACTATCCAGCTCAAGCACGAGTTCTAGCTCATTTTGCAGCCATTTTCGACCTCCTTGCTCAAAGCTCCATTCACAAAACTGCTTTGGGGGATTGTTCTTTGGTATGTGACTCCTCCAATGGTCCAATTAGTTTTTGTTCTAGTGCTTCATTCATTACAATTTTTTGCTCCCTAGGGGACCCTGTTCTTGAGCTTGCATGTCAAATTTATATGGTCCCAGGTAATTCTAATGCATGATTTAGGCTCTAGGCACTTGTGGGAGTAGTTGCTATCAATATTATTGAGTTTGATTCACTTTTATTTTGAGTTACTAAATATTTCAGAAATTTTCAGAAAAATATGAAGAGATTTTTCTTGAGTGGCTCTTCTAGCCAAGGCTCTAAGGATAAACAAGCTAAGGCGAATGAAAAGCCAAAGTATAATCTCAGTCATGTGGCGGAAGTACGGCTGTGTGAATGGCCTTGTGATGATTTCTTGAGAGCAGCCAGGATTTATGATGATTTTTATTCGTTGGCTGATAATGCGGGCCTCACCGACTTCCTCCCGACCAGACAAAACAGTATCTCTTACTCACCAATACTTTCGTGCAAAACTTCTACTATTATCCTAAGAAATCGCCTCCTTAAGTAGAGCTTCATTTATATGATGTGGCTAGGGAGATGTCGCTATATGAATTTTGCACGGTTTCCAAGATACCTTCGGGGGTAGCTTAGAGGAACCACATCATAAAGATGTGGATGGATTTATTGATACTATTACCATAGGGTAATCGAGGAAGGTTTCCGATGCAAGAATTACTAGCATACATTTTCCTGTTTTACGCTACTTTGCAATATATGCTAGTCGATGCTTAATTGGTCGCAGAAACTGTGGAAACCTTAGTGTTCCTGATATTATTATTTTGTTCCATGCTTTATTTCGTGATAACTCTGTTAGTATGGGTGCTATTATTGCTAAAGGATTAAGCCTGAACCGTACAGAGGGCCCCATCTTTGGAGGTATCTATGTTGCACGCCTTGCTAAACATTTCAGGATACCTATTAGGCATTTTGAGAAAGAGGAAAAATTGCTACCCCTACCTTTCTAGATTATAAGAGCATGGTAGCACATGAGTTTATTGTTAAAATGATGATAAGATGCTTCTGTATAATTTGAGATTTCATAAGAAACATAGTGAGACTATTATCTTGCCTGCGCCATCTTTGTTTGATTTAACTGCAGGCCATTACCTCGTCTTACCGACAGTCGTTTACGCATACCGGGGACAGACATTAGCCCCAGATCCTGAGCCGGAACCACCACTTGACCCTTATCGACCATCCTGTTATCACTGGGATCCGGAGGAGATCGCCAGTCAGTGGCAGTACGATGACACTCCTCGGTACACCGAGGAGAGTAGCCTTGATCCGTGGGCATAGACCAACTTAGGCCAAAAGCCTAAGCTTGGGGGAGTACGTATTTCTCACCGACATTACATTCATGTTCACACACTCATTCTAGTTGTCGGTGCTCATACTTTTTTATTGTACTATACATGCTAGTTTAATTTCTTTCTCTACCTTTTTTCTTGTGTGTTTAATAAACCTTAAGAAAAACCAAAAAAAATAGTTAGTTTAATTTCCATGTCTGTAGTAGTAGTAACTAAAAAAACCCAAAAATATTTCTCGTTCTTCTTTTGCTTGTTGGGAGCTTTCCATGTAAATAGTTTTATTCTTTTCTTTCCTTTGGGGGTCGAGAGGAGAAGACCATAATGAAAATGTTTAGTGGCTATTATATGCATTATTGTTGATTTAACCAAGAGCCCATATTACCTTGTCTTCTCCCTTGAATTGAATGCTTGCAGATTCCAACTTAGTCCAATGCGCGTGCACTATTATTATTATACACACCGTTCGGTCGTGCAAGTGAAAGGCAATAATGACGATATATGATGGACTGATTGAGATGAGAGAAGCTGGTATGAACTCGACCTTTCTTATTTTTGTAAATATGATTAGTTCATCGTTCCTGATTCAGCCTATTATGAATATAACATGTTTGCAATGACAATTAGAGATTATAGTTGCTTATGCCATGCTTAATTAGCTAGGAGCTTATAATGGTTTACCTTGCGTGCCAACATACTATTAAAATGGTTGTGATGTGGTATGATAGGGTGGTATCCTCCTTTGAATGAATTGAGTGACTTGACTTGGCACATGTTCACGCATGTAGTTGAAACAAAATCAACATAGCATTCACGATATTTATGTTCATGGTGGATTATATCCTACTCATGCTTGCACTCGGTGTTGATTAACTTTAATGCATGTTCATGACTATTGTCGGTCTCTTAGTTGGTCGCTTCCCAGTCTCTTGCTAGCCTTCACCTGTACTAAGCGGGAATACTGCTTGTGCATCCAAACTCCATAAACCCCAAATTTATTCCATATGAGTCCACCATACCTTCCTATATGCGGTATCTACCTGCCGTTCCAAGTAAATTTGTATGTTCCAAACTCCAAACCTTCAAATGAAATTCTGTTTTGTATGCTCGAGCAGGTCATGTATCAACTAGGGTTGTTTGTATCTTCCATGTTAGGCGGGTTATTCTCAAGAGGAGTGGACTCCGCTCCTCATTCATGAGAAAATGGCTGGTCACCGGGATGCCCAGTCCCATGCTCAAATCAAATCAAAATAATTAAACAAAACTCCCCCAGGATTGTTGTTAGTTGGAGGCACCCGTTGTTCCGGGCAAGCCATGGATTGATGCTTGTTGGTGGTGGGAGCATAAACTTTACCATTCTGTTTCGGAACCGCCTATAATGTGTGCAGCATGGAAGATATTGAGATCTCATAGTTGTTATGTTGATAGTTAAAGTATACCAGTCAAAATGTTATTTATCTCTATTTCAAAATCGAGCTCTGGCACCTCTACAAACCCCTGCTTCCCTCTGCGAAGGGCCTATCTATTTACTTTTATGTTGAGTCATCACCCTCGTATTAAAAAGCACCCGCTGGAGAGCACCGTTGTCATTTGCATGCATTACTATTAGTTTATATTAGGTATGACTATGACTGGATCTCTTTTACCATGAATTACAATGTTTAGTCAGTCCTTGATCTTTAAAGGTGCTCTGCATTTATGTTTTGCGGTCTCAGAAAGGGCTAGCGAGATACCATCTTGTTATATCATATTATGATTGTTTTAAGAAAGTGTTGTCATCCGAGTTTTATTATTATTGCTCGCTAGTTGATTATGCCATTGATATGAGTAAACATGAGACCTAAGTGTTATTGTGAATATGGTTTGTTCATAATCTTTGCTGAAAACTTGAATGCTGGCTTTACATATTTACAACAACAAGAGCAAATAGAGTTTGTAAAAGTTTTTCTTTATCACTTTCAGTTTATCAACTGAATTGCTTGAGGACAAGCAATGGTTTAAGCTTCAGGGAGTTGACACGTCTCCGTCGTATCTACTTTTCCAAACACCTTCGCCCTTCTTTTGGACTCTAACTTGCATGATTTGAATGGAACTAACCCGGACTGGCGCTGTTTTCAGCAAAACTGCCATGGTGTTATTTTTGTGCAGAAATAAAAGTTCTCGGAATGACCTGAAAATCCACGGAGCAAATTTTTAGAATTAATAAAAAATAATGGCGAAAGAATTAGTGTCAGGGGGCCCACACCCTGTCCACGAGGGTGGGGGCGCGCCCCCTCTGTCGTGGTTCTAAGTCTAACAGTAGAATGGGGGGTAGGTATGGAGAGGCAAGATCCTAGCTATGGAGTAGTTGTACACACGAGTGTTTAGCGAGTTCAGGCCCTTCTCGGAGGAAGTAACAGCCCTACGTCTCGGAGCCCGGAGGCGGTCGACTGATTTCTGTGTATATGAGTTACAGGGGTGCGAACCCTTCTACCAGTGGAGGGGGGTGGCTTATATAGAGGACGCCAGGACCCCAGCCATCCCACGTAGCAAAGGATTAAAGTACATTAAGGCCGGGCATTACTGGTAACGCCCTACTTAAAGTGTCATCATGACCATTAAGACTACTTAATTACAGACCGTTTGGATGCAGAGTAGATCCTGAACTCCTGATGGTCGAGTGGGTCTTGATGGTCGAGTGTCTTCAGGTTTGTCGAGTGTCTTCTAGCCGGTCGAGTGGAGTCTCTCTTGGTCGACTGGAAGGTAGCTTCGTCTAAGGATGTCCTTGGGCATGGTATCCTAGATAGGTCTATGACCCTACCGTAGGTACATATCCTCATCATTAGCCCCCGAATGGATCGAGGTTCGAGTGAGGAAGGAGTTGATGATTTTCTCCGACTCATTTCTTGCGCTTTGATTGTGTCGTATCTTGGATTGGCGATTTTTCTTTCGGTGTTGGCGTCAACTTTTACTTCAGTCGCCTTGATCCATTCTTATCTTCTGTCGAGTGAACTTTTGAACTTTGGAGAACTCCCGAGCGACGGATCGCGGGAAAGATATTGTCTGACAGATTGACCTGCTGCTAGCAGATTTTGCGGGATCCGAAATTTGGGAAGTGCGTGAAGCGGGGCGGTCCGCGGCAATCGGACGGGATAAGGCGTGGACGCCTCGATTTCCGCGCCGCCTTTTTCACCACGTATCGTGCGTGTGCGACTATTTCGGGATGTGACAGGATCGCTCGGACCCACTCGTCAGCCACTCGGAAACGCCCTTATATAAAGCGTCGGGGGAGGGTTTTTTGAACAGTGCCTTCCCATTCTTCTCTCTTCCCTCTCTGCCTCCGCCCACTGCGCCTGCTCCCGGCTCCGCCTATCCACCTCTCGCGCGCTTCGCCGGCGACAATGGTGAAGGAGAAGACGGCGGCCCTAGAGCGCGCGAAGAAGGCAACGGCGACGGGGCAAGCGAAGGGGAGACCGTCCAGTCGGGGCGGATCTTCGTCGAGGTCCCGCCTGCCGAAGGGTTGGGTCCAAGGGGATTGGATCCGCTCGACCATCACTGAGAAAGATCTCAACGACCTGGCCAATGAGGGACTGATCCCCCACGGGTCAGCGAGGCTCCCGGGGTCCGAGTGTCAACCGCAGCCGCAGGAGGGTGAGTGCGTTCTCTTAGCCACTCATGTAGATCGTGGTTTTTCTCTGCCGCCGAGTGTGTTCTTCCATGGGTTTCTGAATTTCTTTGGGGCGCAACTCCACCATTTCAATCCCAATTCCATCGCCTATCTTGCTGCCTTTGTGTCCATGTGCGAGAACTTCCTGGGTTGTCAACCGCACTCGGGTCTCTTCAAGCACTCACCTGTCGCTCACAGACAGTAAAAAAGGCGAGTACAGATGATGAGAGGACCAAGGTTATTCAGATGTGCGGGGGTCTTGGGATTCAGTTGAGGAATAAGAGCACTTTCCCGGCCATGACCCTTCCTGAGTCGGTCAGAGGGTGGCAGTCAACTTGGTTCTACTGCCAAGACGAGTCGACGCCGAGGCAGTCGACTGGTCTCCCTCCGTTCTCCATGGACCGAGTGGACAAACCGTCTTCTCTGAAGGTGCTTCCTGAGGAGAAAGCCGAGGTAAAAATGTTGATGGAGCGCGTGGTCCAACTCATTCGGGACGGAGTGACGGGCATGGATCTTCTGGAAGTCTTCCTTAGGCGGCGCATCCAACCGCTCCAGTACCGAGGCCACCTGATGTGGCTGTACTGTGGTACCAAAGACACCACTTGGGTCCATCCAGAAGCAGTCGACGACGCCACGCTGGAGAGGTGGGTGGCCGCCATCACAGGGAACAAGGACAACCCTCGAGGGGCTAGGAGGATCCCGCCACTCGACTGTACTTATACGCCGGACGCGGTATGGCCACTTATTCCCAATTGTGATCTTGCTTTATCCATTCTGCTTTGCCGCGAATTGGTCGATTGATCTTTGTTTTGCTTTGTTGTCTGACAGGCCACCACTGAATTGTACTCGATGCCCAATGGGGCGCAGACACCGACTGAGGAGGAGGAAGGAAGCGGGGGCGAAAGCCCGGAGGAGTGGAATTCGGATGCTAACGACGACGACGAGGGTGATGACTCTGGTGAGGAGGAAGAAGAGGAGGAGGAGGAGGAAGTTGCACCTCCCCGCTCAGAAAAACGCTCGAAGCTTGCCCATGATCCCGCGACTCAGCGGGGTAAGGGGGTCGCAACTGCTTCCCAGTCGACCAAGCGCCCTCGGACTACTTCTCCGGCACCGACTGAGAAGGCTCCGAAGCAATCTCGAGTGGCACCATCGAAGCCTGCAAAGGTCTTGCCGAAGATGAAGATGGTGATCCCCAATATCTCAGGGTAATGGTAGTTTTGAGCTTTCCCTGTTTCATGAACTTGTTCTTGGTCGACTCATGGGGCAATCGACTGACTTTTGGAACTGCAGTGCTGCTATTTCCGACACTTCGGCGAGGGCCGAAGACCACGAGATGGAGGATGCTGCAACCTCGAAACCTGGTATGACACCTGTGCTGCCGCTTTCAGTCGACTGACTTATTTTCTCTAATTTTGATTCTTTCTGCAGTTTCATCTAACATTGTTATTGACCTTCCTGACGACGACGGCGAAGAACCACCACGGCCGAGGAGAAGCAAGAAAACTTCTGCTGGCAAGGTGACTCAGGATGTGCCGGCACCCAAGACGTTGGTCGTGGAGGAAGACAATGTCACTCGACCCACCGTAACCTTCACGGTGCCATTGACGAGTGCTCGCCCTTCGTCGTCGAGTGCTGCTCAACCCTCGCTTTTCTCCACCTACCCCGTTCCAGAAGACCAAGCCAGTGCTGCTAGAGAAGCGATACGCCAAGCGGGAGTCATGATGGAGCAAGTGAAGGCGATACGAGAAGCTAGCCAGGCAGCCTATGACGCCAGTTCAGCTCTTCAGAGTAATGTTCAGGTCAGTCGTTCACTGCCTGTTCTGTTAGGATACGATATCTATAAACTCTTCTTTCTGCAATTCTTAGAGTTTGTCCTGCACCCACTGGGTGTGTCGATTGAAATTCCGGACTAGTGGGGTCACGCTGAGTGCACCCACTGGGTGTAGTCCCCAAGGCTATGGTCGACTGCTGGCAGTCGACTATAGTCTTTATGTCTTAAGTTTTTTCCTTACTCGACTAGGTCGAATAGATTCATAGACCGGTGGGGGCATGCTGAGTGCACCCACTGGGTGTAGTCCCCGAGACTATGGTCAACTGCTTGCAGTCGATTATAGTCTGAAGAACACCTCCGGTTTCTTTTGTGTGTGTTGTTGGTCGACTGGTCGACTCTAACTAATGAAACTAGTGGGGGCACGCTGAGTGCACCCACTGGGTGTAGTCCCTGAGACTATGGTCGAATGTTTGCATTTGGTCGTAGTCTTAGAAACGCTATGATTTTTCCTTACTCACTCGGAAGTGAATTGTCTTTGACATCTGCCGATTGGTTCTTCGTAGAAATCCTGTGACCTTGCGGCTTGTTATACTGAGTTGGAGAACAAACACATTCAGCTCGAGCTCGATCTGAAACTGTCCCAAGAGAACTTGACGAAGGCGAAGGAGGAAGCTAAAGGTATGCTTGGTGAGGCCTTTGACGACTGCCTTTGCCTCTCACTTGTTTCCGAATCTAATCTCACTGTAACTTTGCAGGCAAAGTGAGGGATGCCCTGAAGAAACAAGAGCTTGACTTGGCTGAGATGCAAAAACTGCTTTAGAGAAGACCAGGCTTGCGGATGAGAAGCTGGCTTCAGTGACTAAGCTTGAAGAAGAAAACACCAATCTGAAAGCTGCTCTTGATGCTGCCAACCAGGAGGTCAGTCGACTGAAAAGAGACAAGACCACCCTGAATGACAAGGCCAGTGAGTTGAAGAGAAAGAAGAATGATCTAGAGGCTTATCTGGGTGGACTCGCCAAGAAGTTGTTCCTCATGCTTGAAGGTAATCCTTTGTATCAAACAAATATTTTAATTGTAACCTCCGACTGTTTGTCTTGACTCGGTGGTTGTGCTTGCAGAATTTTGTCAGAACTTTGAACAGGAGACTGGTCGACTGGAAGTAAACCTGGACCCCATCAACTCTCCTGTGAAAGATGAAGTCGCCATGAACGTGCTCCGACTTGAATCTCGTGTTGCTGCCATCATCGATTATCTCGCAAGGCTGAAGGTCGCAACTTCCCGCATCGACACAACACTCTGGCCAAGAGAGACACTCCAGAACGACCTCGAGTCTCTGATGACTCGACTGAACGAGGTCCCAAGTCGAGTGCAGGAGTGGAAGAAGTCTTCGGCCAGGTGCGGCGCGGATGTTGCTCTGTCTCTGGTCCGCGTTCACTGCAAGGATGCACGAGAGGACAAGTTGGTGGCTCTTAGGGTGGCCAACACCAAGAAGCACGATTTCAGATCTTTCATGGAGACCTTCATTGCTGCTGCCACTCGGATTGCAGATGGAATTGATCTGGACGAGTTTGTGGCACCTTCCAGCCCTCCATAGGAGGGGTAAAAAACTTCCGAGCTTGATACTTTAAATTTGCCTCGGTATGCCAAGTGAGTTTTGTAACCGACAAACTTTAACAGGCCTAGCGCCTGAGCACTTTCGGTTCCGTTAGGTGTTATCCGAACTTGGTTCATCGCTGAATATGTTTGCATTTGGTTTGAGGCGTCTTTTGCAGGTTAAAGCGAAGCGCTTATTGCCATCGACTTGTCCCCCAATTCACTTAGGCGAGCACTGGGCTGCAGCTAAGTCCCCGAGTGAGAGGTTTGCCCTCCACTCGGTAGGATTTTTAGATACTTAGGCGAGCACTGGGCTGCAGCTAAGCCCCCGAGTGGGAGGTCTGCTCTCCACTCGGTAGGATTTCAGACACTTAGGCGAGCACTGGGCTGCAGCTAAGCCCCCGAGTGGAAGGTCTGCTCTCCACTCGGTAGGATTTCAGACACTTAGGCGAGCACTGGGCTGCAGCTAAGCCCCCGAGTGGGAGGTCTGCTCTCCACTCGGTAGGATTTCAGATACTTAGGCGAGCACTGGGCTGCAGCTAAGCCCCCGAGTGGGAGGTCTGCTCTCCACTCGGTAGGATTTCAGATACTTAGGCGAGCACTGGGCTGCAGCTAAGCCCCCGAGTGGGAGGTCTGCTCTCCACTTGGTAGGATTTCAGACACTTAGGCGAGCACTGGGTTGCAGCTAAGCCCCCGAGTGGGAGGTCTGCTCTCCACTCGGTAGGATTTCAGACACTTAGGCGAGCACTGGGCTGTAGCTAAGCCCCCGAGTGGGAGGTCTGCTCTCTACTCGGTAGGATTTTTGAATTGGTGGCGCAGCTCGGAAGGAGAGGGTAGCAGTCGACCTACACCTCGTCCTCCTTGCAGAACGCATGTTGTACTTGTACTTAGGTGAGTTCTTGGACTGCAGCTAAGCCTCCGAGTGGAAGGCTGGCTTACCACTCGGTAGGATTTTATTTATCTTAGGCGAGTACTTGGACTGCAGCTAAGCCTCCGAGTGGAAGGCTGGCTTACCACTCGGTAGGATTTTATTTATCTTAGGCGAGTACTTGGACTGCAGCTAAGCCTCCGAGTTGAAGGCTGGCTTACCACTCGGTAGGATTTTATTTATCTTAGGCGAAACGGATTTCGCAGTTAAGCCTTCGTGTGGGAGACTGACTCACCACTCGGTTAGGATTTTTTTTACAGACTTGGGCGAATCGGATTCACAGTCAAGCCACCCACTGGGGGATTGTTTTGAGAGGACAAAAGAAATAATGATTACAGGGAAGATTATAAAGCTTTCGTCTTTAATAAACAAACTACAGAAGTACTTTTATTACAACTCATCCGAGTGAATACTTAGGTGTAAAAGGGGTGGAGAAGTTCCGCGTTCCAAGCTCGGGGCTCGTCGATCTGATGCTCGACATTGTAAAGACGGTATGCTCCATTGTGGAGAACCTTGGTGACTATGAAGGGACCTTCCCAAGAAGGAGCAAGCTTGTGTGATTTCTGCTGATCCACTCGGAGAACTAAATCTCCTTCCTGGAAGACTCGACTCTTCATGTTTTTGGCATGGAAGCGACGCAAGTCCTGTTGGTAAATGGCCGATCTGATCAGAGCCATCTCCCTCTCTTCCTCTAAAAGGTCGACTGCATCCTGCCGCGCTTGTTCTGCTTCTGCTTCAGTGTAGAGCTCGACTCGGGGAGCATTATGGAGAAGGTCACTCGGCAAGACTGCTTCAGCCCCGTAGACCAAGAAGAATGGAGTTCTCCCAGTCGACCGGTTGGGCGTGGTCCTTAACCCCCAAAGCACTAAGGGAAGTTCTTCGACCCATGCACCAGCCGCATGCTTAAGATCACGCATCAAACGGGGTTTCAACCCTTTGAGGATCAAACCGTTGGCTCGTTCTGCTTGTCCATTCGACTGTGGGTGAGCGACTGAAGCGTAGTCGACTCGCGTGCCTTGAGATGTGCAGAAAGCTCTGAACTCTTTGGAGTCAAAGTTTGACCTGTTGTCAGTGATGATGCTGTGCGGGACCCCGCATCTGAATATCAATTCTCTGATGAGGATGACAGCAGTACTGGCATCGAGGTTCTTGATGGGTTTAGCTTCGATCCACTTAGTGAACTTGTCGACTGCTACCAGCACATGGGTAAAACCGCTTCTACCTGTTCTCAAAGGACCAACCATATCCAAACCCCACACTGCAAAGGGCCAGACGAGTGGTATAGTCTTCAAAGCTGACGCGGGCTTGTGTGACATATTGGAGTAAAATTGGCATCCCTCGCACTTGTCGACTATCTCCTTCGCCATTTCATTCGCTCTTGGCCAATAAAATCCGGCTCGGTATGCTTTGGCAACGATGGTCCGAGAGGACGCATGATGGCCACAGGTTCCCGAGTGAATGTCATCAAGGATTATTCGACCTTCCTCTGGCGTTATGCATTTCTGACCAACTCTAGTCGCGCTTTCTCTGTACAACTGTCCCTTTATCACGGTAAAGGCTTTAGATCGGCGGACGATCTGTCGAGCCTCTTCTTCGTCCTCCGGGAGCTCTTTCCTCAAGATATACGCGATATACGGTACTGTCCAATCTGGAGTGATCACTAGAACTTCCATGATCAGGTCGACCACCACTGGGACTTCAACCTCAGTCGGGTCCATGACACTCTTAGGTTGCAGGGCTTCATCGGTAAAAGGATCTTCTACGACTGACGGAGTGTGGATGTGTTCCAAAAACACATCACTGGGGATAGCTTCTCTCTTGGATCCTATCTTCGCCAGATCGTCAGCTGCTTGATTTTTCAGTCGGGGTATGTGGTGGAGCTCTAACCCCTCGAACTTCTTTTCGAGCTTCCTCACCGCATTGCAGTATCCAGTCATGGCTGGGCTTCTAACGTCCCACTCCTTCATCACTTGATTGACCACCAAATCTGAATCGCCATAGACCATAAGGCGACGGACGCCGAGTGAAATGGCCATGCGTAATCCATACAAGAGTGCTTCATATTCTGCTTCATTGTTGGAGGAATCAAAGTGGATCTGGAGCACATATCTGAGCTTGTCTCCTCGGGGGGAAACCAAAACGACCCCAGCACCAGAACCATTTAACATCTTAGAGCCATCAAAGAACATGCTCCAATGCTCCGAGTGGACTTGAATCGGCTGTTGTTGCTCAATCCACTCGGCAAGGAAATCTGCTATAGCCTGGGACTTAATGGCTTTCTTTGCCTCGAATTTGATATCAAGGGGAAGGAGTTCAATCGCCCATTTAGCCACTCGACCAGTTGCATCTCTGTTGTGCAGAATTTCTGACAATGGTGCGTCGCTGACGACTGTAATGTCATGATCAGAGAAATAATGAGCAACCTTCTTCATGCTCATGTAGATCCCATATACGAGCTTCTGATAATGAGGATATCTTTGCTTCGATGGGGTCAAAACTTCAGAGAGATAATACACTGGGCGCTGAACTTTGAAGGCTTTCCCTTCTTCTTCCCGCTCGACCGTAAGTACTGTACTGATGACTTGTCCTGTGGCTGCAATATAAAGCAATAGAGGCTCTTTGCTGATTGGAGCAGCAAGCACCGGCTGGGTGGAGAGCAGAGTTTTTAACTCGGCAAACGCTGCATCAGCTTCTGGAGTCCACTCGAACTTGTCTGCCTTCTTCATCAGTCGGTAAAGAGGCAACGCCTTTTCACCGAGGCGAGAGATGAATCGACTTAACGCGGCCAAGCATCCAGTAAGCTTCTGGACATCGTGCACACGCACAGGGCGCTTCATTCGGAGTATGGTACCAACTTTTTCTGGGTTAGCATCGATTCCTCATTCGGAAATGAGAAAACTGAGTAACTTTCCGCCAGGTACTCCGAATGTGCACTTTGATGGATTGAGCTTGATATCATACCTCCTGAATTGGCAAATGTTTCAGCTAAGTCAGTCAACAGGTCGGAACCCTTTCGCGACTTGACCATGATATCATCCATGTATGCTTCCACATTCCGACTGATTTGAGTGAGTAAACACTTTTGAATCATTCTCATGAACATGGCTCTGGCATTCTTGAGGCCGAATGGCATGGTGATATAGCAGAAGCACCCGAATGAAGTGATGAAAGCTGTTTTGATTTCATCGGGCCCATATAGACGGATCTGATGATACGCGGAATAAGCGTCTAGAAAAGACAATCTCTCGCACCCTGCGGTCGAGTCGACAATTTGGTCGATGCGAGGGAGAGGAAAATGATCTTTCGGGCAGGCCCGATTGATATGTTTGAAATCAATGCACATACGAAGGGAATTGTCCTTTTTGGGAACCATGACGACATTGGCGAGCCACTCGGAGTGGTATATCTCTCAGATGAACTCTGCTGCAAGGAGTCGAGCCACCTCCTCGCCAATGGCTTTTTTCTTCTGAACGGCGGACCGTCGAAGATGTTCCTTAACAGGTTTTGCTTTTGAATCGACTCTAAGGTGATGCTCAGCCAGTCCCCTAGGAACACCCGGCATGTCAGCTGGCTTCCATGCGAAGATGTCCCAGTTCTCACGGAGGAACTGGATGAGCGCTTCTTCCTATTTAGAGTCGAGTGTTGTGGAAATATGGGTCGGAGCTGCATTGGGGTCAGTCGGGTGGATATGAACTGGCTTCGTCTCACCGGACGACTGAAATGCTGACTCTGTGGCGGGCTTCTTGGCCCGCAGTAAATCACTCGGATTTGCATTCTTCTTGTATCCCTCTAGCTCTACCACTATTATCTAGTCATCCGCAATCTTTGAGCCTTTCTGAAAACACTCTCCCACTTTCTTCCGGTTGCCAGTGATGGTGATCACGCCTTTGGGGCCAGGCATCTTTAACTTGAGGTACACATAGCATGGTCGAGCCATGAAGCGGGCGTAGGCTGGTCTTCCCAAAATGGCGTGGTAGGCGCTCTGGAAATCCACGACTTCAAATGTCAGCTTCTCTTTGCGGAAATGTTTCGAGTCGCCGAACACCACATCCAGAGCTATTTGGCCGAGTGACTCGGCCTTCTTTCCTTGGATGACTCCATGAAAACTCATGTTGCTGGAACTGAGTCTGGACATCGGAATGCCCATTCCTTTGAGCGTCTCCGCATACAGTATATTCAACCCGCTGCCACCATCCATCAATACCTTCGTCAGTCGAGTGCCTTCGACGACCGGGTCGACCACCAGCGGTTGCCTCCTAGGGGTGGCAATGTGAGTAGGATGGTCAGACTTGTCGAAAGTAATGGGAGTTTGCGACCATCTCAGATAGTTTGGTGTCGCCGTGGCGACCATATTGACCTCACGGTTGATCACTTTCAGTCGACTTTTGCTCTCTACATCAGCAAAAATCATCAGAGCGGAGTTGACATGAGGGTACTCTCCATCACTGTCCTCCTTGTCCTCAGCCTTGTCCGACTCCTTCTCTTTATCTTTCGGCTGTTTCCCTTGAAACTGCTGGATTAAGAGCCGGCACTGGCGAGTGGTATGCTTTGGGTAGATGAAGTTACCCTCTTCGTCTTTCTTCGTGTGGATATGACACGGTAGATCCATCACATCATTACCTTCCTTATCTTTTACCTTCTTGGGGTTCCAAGATCCTTTGGGCTTCCCTTTGAATTTGCCCTGAGTCACGGCCAAAGCCTCTCCAGGAGCTGCTGGCTCGGCCTTCCGCTTTTGCTTCCGAATGGAGTTTCCTTTATCCGACTGACTCGGCTTGTACTTGCCGCTCCGGAGTCGGTCCTCTTCTTCGCCGTTGGCGTACTTGGTGGCTATTTCCATCATCCGACTCAGGGTCATATCTCTAGTTCGACCAAACTTCAGGCTCAACTCTCTGTTCTTGACGCCATCCTTGAAGGCGCAAACCGCTTGATGGTCTGACACATTCTCTACAGTATGATGCAAAGTGATCCACCTCTGGATGTAATCCCTCAGTGTTTCACTCGACTTTTGTACACAAACTTGCAGCTCAGTCAATCCGGCAGGTCGCTTGCAAGTTCCCTCAAACGTCCTGACGAACACTCGAGAAAGATCTTCTCAGGTGTAAATGTTGCTAGGAGCTAACTGATTCAACCACGCCCTGGCCGAACCCTCTAGCATAAGTGGCAAATGTTTCATGGCCACCTCATCATTACCGCCACCAATCTGAACAACCACTCGGTAGTCTTCGAGCCAAGTTTCAGGCTTAGACTCTCCGGTGAACTTACTCACCCCAGTCGCCAACCTGAAGTTGGGGGGTATCACTGCAGCTCTGATCGCTCTGCTAAAACATTCTGGACCTGCAACATGGACTCGGCTGCTTGTGGGCACATCTCTGTCATGACCACCTTTATGAGCTCTGTTTCGGTCGACCAAACCTTGCACGATCATGGATCTCGCATCAAAGCCTGGCTCTCTGGGGTCGACTGGAGCTCTCCGCCCAACACTGAGTTGGCGTCTGTCATCTTGCTGCCGATGGGCGTTAGACCCACTTCTCAGAGGAGGAGTGGGCACTCGACGCCTGTCATCACGATCAAATCGATCATCATAGTGGTCCCGCCGGCCTTCACGTCCCATGCGCCTCAGAGGCGACCTTGGACTGTGAGCCGACTGAACAGTATTCGCAGCGACGGATCGACTGTGAATCCTGTTGCGCGACTGTGACACAGCTGAATTCTGATCTCCTGCCGCCCGGAGCAAATCTCTGATCTGCATCAAGCCTCTTCCAGCCTCTGACTGAGAGGGCTGAATTGACTCCGCTATGCGGGCTGCAGCTGCCAAATTCTGAATTGGGGTTCGATATACCTGAGTTGGTTGCGGAAAGAGCCGACGTCGGTTGGAGTTGGTCACTCGTTAACGCGCACGCTCGTCGAGTGCTCGCTGGAGGTTCTCCAGTCTAGTGCGTTCAGCTAGGTTGGCTAAACGCGCCTCTTCCAAGGCACGAGCCTTAGCAGTTTGTCCTACAATGGGAGTATGCAGGGCATCCATGTTCCGACAGCGAAGTTCTTCCCTCTGCTAGGAAGTGAGCGGCTTGGGTTGGTACTCTTCATGGGCTTGAGCGGGGTCGTCCTCGTCGTCCATCCCATCACTGCGGGGGAAACCTGGAGGACTACGGGGCCCGTTGACCATCAGGACCTCCGCCGCTAGATCACTGCTATCGCACTCGGATGCAGTCTCTACGGAGCCAGTCGAACAGGCCGTAGAGAGATTCGTCGGGCTCAATCGCCGCAACTTGGGTGGTGGCCGATTGGCGAGCCACTGCGTGTCTCACCCATCGCTGGAGCCTCAACCGACCGGAGCGCTTGCGCTGGCGGGAGACAGGGAGGGAGGACGGCGCAGGAGTCGACCGGTATGGGGTCGACGGCTGCCGCAGCAAGACGCCGCGAACACACGCCCGAAAGTGCGTCGCCCCGCGGACGGGGAGCGCGTCGATGTCGAGTGGTGCCTCCTGGAGCCAAGCGGAGTCGTCGGCAATGAAAGTGAGTGCACCGAGACGGATCACGTGGCCCTCGACCAGAGCTTCGCCAGAAACCATGATGAAGGCGATCGGACAAATTGCAACTTCTCCAAAAAAAGTCGCTAAGACACATGCCCCACGGTGGGCGCCAACTGTCATGGTTCTAAGTCTGACAGTAGAATGGGGGGTAGGTATGGAGAGGCAAGATCCTAGCTATGGAGTAGTTGTACACATGAGTGTTTAGCGAGTTCAGGCCCTTCTCGGAGGAAGTAACAGCCCTACGTCTCGGAGCCCGGAAGCGGTCGACTGATTTCTGTGTATATGAGTTACAGGGGTGCGAACCCTTCTACCAGTGGAGGGGGTGGCTTATATAGAGGACGCCAGGACCCCAGCCATCCCACGTAGCAGAGGATTAAAGTACATTAAGGCCGGGCGTTACTGGTAACGCCCTACTTAAAGTGTCATCATGACCATTAAGAGTACTTAATTACAGACCGTTTGGATGCAGAGTAGATCCTGAACTCCTGATGGTCGAGTGGGTCTTGATGGTCGAGTGTCTTCAGGTTTGTCGAGTGTCTTCTAGCCGGTCGAGTGGAGTCTCTCTTCATCGAATGGAAGGTAGCTTCGTCTAAGGATGTCCTTGGGCATGGTATCCTAGATAGGTCTATGACCCTACCCTAGGTACATATCCTCATCACCCTCCACAAGGGCGTGCCCCCTGCCTCGTGGGCCCCTGGACGTCCACTGACCTCAACTCCAACTCCATATATTTTCTTTCACAGAGAAAAAAATCAGAGAGAAAGTTTCATCGCGTTTTACGATACGGAGCCGCCGCCAAGCCCTAATCTCCCTCGGGAGGGCTGATCTGGAGTTTGTTCGGGGCTCCGGAAAGGGGGATTCATCGCCGTCGTCATCATCAACCATCCTCCATCACCAATTTCATGATGCTCACCACCGTGCGTGAGTAATTCCATCGTAGGCTTGCTGGACGGTGAGGGGTTGAATGAGATTTACTATGTAACCAAGTTAGTTTTGTTAGGGTTTGATCCCTAGTATCCATTATGTTCTGAGATTGATGTTGCTATAACTTTGCTATGCTTAATGCTTGTCACTAGGGCCCGAGTGCCATGATTTCAAATCTGAACCTATTATGTTTTCATTAATATATGTGAGTTCTTGATCCTATCTTGCAAGTCTATAGTCACCTATTATGTGTTATCATCCGACAACCCCGAAGTGACAATAATTGGGATACTTCTCGGTCATGACCGTAGTTTGAGGAGTTCATGTATTCACTATGTGTTAATGCTTTGGTCTAGTACTCTATTAAAAGGAGGCCTTAATATCCCTTATTTTCCATTAGGACCCCGCTGCCACGGGAGGGTAGGACAAAAGATGTCATGCAAGTTCTTTTCCATAAGCACGTATGACTATATTCAGAATACATGCCTACATTACATTGATGAACTGGAGCTAGTTCTGTGTCACCCTATGTTATAACTGTTACATGAGGAATTTCATCCGACATAATTATCCATCACTGATCCAATGCCTATGAGCTTTTCACATATTGTGCTTTGCTTATTTACTTTACCGCTACTGCTGCTACAATTACTACAAAACTGCTACTATTACTTTTCCACTGTTACCGTTACTTCCATACTACTTTGCTACTAAATACTTTGCTGCAAATACTAAGTTATCCAGGTGTGGTTGAATTGAAAACTCAACTGCTAATACTTGACAATATTCTTTGGCTCCCCTTGTGTTGAATCAATAAATTTGGGTTGAATACTCTACCCTCGAAAACTGTTGCGATCCCCTATACTTGTGGGTTATCACACGTATGTATCGTTGCTACTAAGGATAACAAGATGAGATCTATGTCTCCGCAATAGATAAATGGATCTTGTCTACATCATGTAATCGTCCTTATTGCATTACTCTGTTTTTTCATGAACTTAATACTCTAGATGCATGCTAGATAGCGGTCGATGTGTAGTAGTAGATGCAGGCAGGAGTCGGTCTACTAATCTTGGATGTGATGCCTCTAAAACGATCATTGCCTGGATATCATCATGATTATTTGAAGTTCTATCAATTGCCCAGCAGTAATTGTTTTCCCACCGTTTGCTATTTTTCTCGAGAGAACCCACTAGTGAAACCTACGGCTCCCGGGTCTCTTTTCATCATATTTGCCTTTGCGATCTATTTTCTCTTGCATTTTTTTTCAGATCTATTAAACCAAAAATACAAAAATACCTTGCTGCAATTTATTTGTTATGTGATCTATTTATCCTATCTACCACTTTTTACCTCACATTATTTTCCTATCTTGAGGCGTCGTACCCGGAAGGGATTGACAACCCCTTTAACACGCCGGGTTGCGAGTATTTGTTATTTGTGTGCAGGTGCTGTTTACCTGGTGTGAGGAGGTTCTTCTATTGGTTCGATAACCTTGGTCTCATCACTGAGGGAAATTCCTATCGTCGCTATACTGCATCATCCCTTCCTCTTTGGGGAAATACCGACGTAGTTCTAGCAGACATCAGCTTGGTGATAGTGCCTAGAGAATTTTATCAATCACTATCTTATATGTAAGATTAACTCCCACTTGATTCAAGTGATTGTAGTACCCAGACATTCTGAGCACATGCTCACTGGTTGAGCTATTCTCGTCCATCTTGCAGACAAAGTTGTTATTTTATATTTCCTTATTTCATGATAAATTTTTATTATTCATGCTAGAATTGTATTAACCGCAAACTTGGTGCATGTGTAGATACATAGTCAAAATATTGTGTCCCTAGTAAGACTCTACTACACTAGCTCGTTGATCAAAGATGGTTAAGTTTCCCAACCATAGACATGTGTCGTCAATTGATAAACAGGATCACATCATTAGGAGAATGATGTGATGGACAAGACCCATCTGTTAGCTTAGCATTATGATCGTTCAGTTTTATTGCTATTGCTTTCTTCATGTCAAATACATATTCCTCCAACTATGAGATTATGCAACTCCCGGATATCGGAGAATTGCCTTGTATACTATCTAACGTCACAACGTAATTGGATGATTATAAAGATGCACTACAGGTATCTCCGAAGGTGTTTGTTGGGTTGGCATAGATCAATATTAGGATTTGTCGCTCCGAGTATCAGAGAGGTATCTCTGGGCCCTCTCGATAATGCACATCATAAGAATCTCGGGCAAGTAACATACCTATGACAAAGGGAATACCGTATGTTGTCATAACTGTTCGTACGATAAAGATCTTCGTAGAATATGTGGGAGCCAATACGAGCATTTAGGTTCTGCTATTGGTTATTGACCAGAGAGGTGTCTCGGTCATGTCTACATAGTTCTCGAACCTGTAGGCACTACAAAAAAAAGACACATCCGTGACATTTTGGGCCGAATGAAATTTTTTCCTGTCATACATATGACACTTCTATGATGATAATTGTGACAAAACCCGGTATCATCGTAGATGTGGTGGGCTCCTACTTCTATCACAAAAAATCATGACAGAAAATAGGCTTTTCGTCCTGGATGGGCCGGAGACACAGCTGCATGACATTCTTTGGGCCGTCCATGACGAAAAAAACTGTGGTAGAAGCGAGGGCGAGGAAAATTTCGGGGAGTTCCCGGTTACGGTGGGCGGTTGGGGGCCGAGTGATGCACGTTTCTCTCGTACATGTGCGCGTGTGTGTGCGAGGAGTTTGCTCTAACTAAACATGAGCGAGGCGTTGGGCTCTAACAGAACCCGAGCGATTGCACTGCAGGCTACGCGTTACTGAACCCGAGCAATCGATCGATGGCTGTTAACTGAACCCGATCGAGCGATTCCTTCGCTACTGCTGCTAACTGAAGCCGATCGATGCTGCCTCTCTGGATGAACAGTGAGTGTTACGGGTGGGTTTGGATGAACAGTGAGCGGTGGCGTTGCCTCTGGATGAACAGGACCCCGTGGTGTGGAGGGCTGGATGAACAGTATATAGCGAAGGGGTGGTTGAACAGTAGCCAGTGGAGTAGCTCGCGGTGTAGGCTGGATGAACAGGAGCCCGTGGAGGCTGGAGGAGGTCGACGGTAGCCCGTGGAGGCTGGAGGAGGTCGACGGTGGAGATGAACAGTATCCCGTGGAGTCCCGTTTTGCGGTACGCCACACCCCTCCCGATGAACAGGACCCCCGTTTCGACCGTAGCACTCCAACACAAGTCCGTTTCGTTCGTTTGGCGGTACGCTACACCCCTCCTTATCAACAGGACCCTTGTTTCGACCGTAGGAGGTCTGTTTCCTCCGTTTTGCGGTACGCCACACCCCTCCCGATCAACAGGACCCCCGTTTCGGCCGTAGGAGGTCCGCTTCCTCCGTTTTGCGGTACGCCAGACCCCTCCCGATGAACAGGATCCCATTTCGAACGTTGTCGGTCGAACACAAGGTCGTTTCCTCCGTTTTGCGGTACGCCAGGCCTCGTTTCCATCGCCTGTTCCGTCCAAGCCCTCCCAATGAACACAACCACGCATTCCGTTCCGACCCAGCCGGTTGGCTCCCACGCGTTCCGTTGCCTCCCGATGAACATGACGCATTCCGTTGCCTCCCCATGAACACGACGCATTCCGTTGCCTCCCCATGAACATGACGACGATGATGTTTCTCCGTTCTGATCCAGCCATGTACACGAGCCCTGGCCATACATATGCGCGAGTAGGCGTTCGAGACCCTTCCCGTATGTACGTACGTGGCCGTATTTTCTTTCTTGCACCCTGGCCGCTGTACGTACTTGTACATGCTACATGCGCGCCTCTACTACGACACGTGTGCACCTCTACGACGACCAGTATATACATACACGTTCGCGACCAGAATGACAACGCTACGTACGCTTCGACCAGGTGGGTCCCAGCAGTCAGGGGGGCGAATCGTTTTTTTTGCCCGGACGCACTTCCTTGCGTGCGAAGATGTAGCTGGTGGGTCCCAGCAGTTAGGGGGGCGAATAGTTTTTTTTTGCCCAGACGCACTTCCTTGCGTGCGAAGGTGTAGCTGGTGGGTCCCAGCAGTTAGGGGGTGAATCGTTTTTTCTTTGCCCGGACGCACTTCCTTGTGTGCGAAGATGTATCTGGTGGGTCCCAGCAGTCAGGGGGGCGAATTGTTTTTTTTCGAACGCACTTTCTTGCGTGCGAAGATGTAGCTGGTGGATCCCAGCACTCAGGGGGCGAATCATTTTTTCACGAAATACGGTGGCCCGTCCGATGGGTCCCCGCTATCAGGTGGAGGAATGATTATTTTGCGCGTAATAAGAAGGCACTTCCTTGCGGCTATCGTGGACCCAGCTATCAGCATCTCCATGTACAGTCCACGTCCGATGGAAGTCGTTCCTAGATCACATTGACCACGCCGCACCGAGAGCACCAGGGTGGTGGACGACGGCGAGGCCTAGGAAGGGGATGACGCGGAGCAAGGGATGACGCGGCAGTGGATGCCCACGCGGAGAGGAGTATGAGGGTTCACTCGCTTGGCTGCAGTGTGAGTGTGCCGTCGCCGCAGGGCCTGGCCAGCGGTGGGAGGCGGTGAGGCCTCCGCGGCAGCACAGCTGGCCACGGGAGGCAGGAGCAGGCAGCACGACCGGTGCTACTTTGGGTGGCTGGAGCAAGAAGACCAGAGGTTGAAGAAGCACTACGGCCATTGGATCGACATCGTACGGTCACTGGAGCTAGAATCATTCATATTGACTAAGCTGACAAAGCCCTCCGTGCCCGTCAACTTAGTAGGCCCACAAGTCAGCCTCCCACCAAGGTGGGTCCCAGCTAGCAGGGGGAGTATTCATTTTTTTGTGCGTAATAAGGAGGCACTTCCGGTGGGTCCGAGCTGACAGGGAGGGTAACGTTTTTTTTTGAGAAATATGGTAGCCCGTCCGGTAGGTCCCAGCAGTCAGGGGGGAAACATTTTTTTCACGAAATAACACGGCCCGTCCGATGGGTCCCTGCTATCAAGTGGAGGAATAATTATTTTGCGCGTAATAAGGAGGCACTTCCTTACGGCCACCGTGGACCCAGGTGTCAGCCTCTCCACTTACAGTACTCTTTCGATGGAAGTCGGGCGTTGACCATGTTGACCACGCTGCGCCGGGAGCACCAGGGCGGTGGACGACGGCGAGGCCTAGGAAGGGGACAACGCGGAGTCGGGAAAGATGCAGCAGTGGAAGCCCGCACGGAGAGGAGTACCAAGGTTCACTGGTTCGGCTGCGGTGTGAGGTTGCCGTCGCTGCAGAATAACAGGGGGTGTGCGTGAGTGGAGGGATGGCCTAGCCAGCGGTGGGAGTGGTATAGGGGCGGTGAGGCCTCTGGCAGCACAGCCGGCCACGGGAGGCAGGAGCAGGCGGCACGACCGGCGCTGCTTTGGGTGGCTGGAGCAAGAAGACCAGAGGCTGAAGAAGCACTACGGCCGTTGGATGGACATCATACGGTCACTGAAGCTAGAATCGTTTATATTGACTAAGTTGACAAAGCCCTTGGTACGTTCCAACTTAGTAGGCCCACAGGTCAGCCTCCGAAACGGTGCACCCCAGATGTCAGGGGGAGGAATCATTTTTTGGACGGCCGAAGCTAAGAATATCCGAGATTGAAGAAGAAGCATGACATCCGTTGGATAGACATCCAACGGCCACTGCTTCTAGAACCGTGTGTTGACTATAATAAGTTGACAAAGCCTTGCATACGCGTCAACTTATTTTTTTAGGGGACGCCTCACTTAGTAGGCCCACAAGTGTGTGGCAGAGAACTTATAGCCCATTTGTGATTTGTAAGAATGTACAACCCATTTTTGAATTCTAATGGAAATTACAACAGCCCATTTACAGTTTGTTAAAAGTACAACCCATTTCCTAGCTAGGACAACGATTAATAATTTCAACCAACCGTTGAAGACGGAATTCAATAAAATTTCCCACATTTTGATGGGATCCGAAATATTTTTATCCCAAAATTTCTAGTCAGCTTAAATATAATTTTGTATTACATAAAAATCCAACGAAACATTGTGCGCGCAACAATGAAAACTTAAGATTTTCAAAATCCATAAATAATATTTTATAAACTAATTTCGTGTTTGGTGCATTTTTATTAGTTACTGCCCAGTTTTTATAATTACATCCCATTTATTATTTTTTAAATCCCATTTTCCTGTTAAGCCTAGTGCATCCCTCCTAGGAAAGATATGCAGCCCAACGCGGTGGAGAATAACAAGTTGACCTTGCCTGGGTATGCCTCAAAAAAACATATAGCTGGGCTAGCCATTTTCATCTTGAAAAAATTAGTATCTTGGATGGATATCTGGCCTGGGCTAGACGGGCCACAGCCCGCCCAGTTAATACCCTACTCTCCTCTGAACAACAACGAAATCATCACCAAGAAAAACTTTGCAGTGCTCACGCCTCAAAAACACAAATATTGCTCGAGCTGCTTGGTCCCAGCTGTCGGCCGCACCTTGTGCAATTCTCTTGTTTATATTGACTACATAGGTTGACAATGGTGTGGGACCATGATGTCAGGAAACCAGGAGAAAGCAATAAATAAATATAGTTGTACATAATAAGGAGACACTTGCATACGTACGGCTATGGCCCTAGTGGGTCCCTAGTGTCATCCAGTCAAAATAAAGTCATCTCCTGAATCCTCATGTTCATTGACAATGTTAACAATGCTCGGCGCCACTGCGAGTGCAACAACTCGAAGGACAACGGAGAGGGCCTCGCGGGCCCTACGAATGGTCTGATACAGCGCCCGCTGCTCATTCAGGAAGCCAGGATCATCGGGCACCTATGAGCTGTTGGGGAACATAGTAATTTCAAAAAAAATCCTACGTACACGCAAGATCATGGTGATGGCATAGCAACGAGAGGGAGAGTGTTGTCCATGTACCTTCATAGATCGTAAGCGGAAGCGTTATGACAACGTGGTTGATGTAGCCGTACGTCTTCATGATCCGACCGATCCAAGTACCGAACGTACGGCACCTCCGAGTTTAGCACACGTTCAGCTCGATGACGATCCCCGGACTCCGATCCAGCAAAGTGTCGGGGATGAGTTCCGTCAGCACGACGGCGTGGTGACGATGATGATGCTCTACGGCACAGGGCTTCGCCTAAACTCTGCAACGATATGACCGAGGTGGAATATGGTGGAGGGGGGCACCGCACATGGCTAAGGAACGATCCGTAGATCAACTTGTGTGTCCTAGGGTGCCCCCCTGCCCCCGTATATAAAGGAGTAAGGGGGAGGCCGGCCGGCCCTTGTGGGCGCGCCAAGGAGGAGGAGTCCTCCTCCTAGTAGGAGTAGGACTCCCTCTTTCCTACTCCTACTAGGAGGGGGAAAGGAAGGGGGAGAGGGAGAGGGAAAGAGGGGGGCGCCGCCCCCCTCTCCTAGTCCAATTCGGACCAGAGGAGGAGGGGTCGTGCGGCCCATGCTGGCTGCCACTCTCTCTCCACTAAGGCCCATAAGGCCCATTACTTCTCCCGGGGGGGTTCCGGTAACCCTCCGGCACTCCGGTTTTCTCCGAAAACACCCGGAACACTTCCGGTGTCCGAATATAGTCGTCCAATATATCAATCTTTATGTCTCGACCATTTAGAGACTCCTCATCATGTCCATGATCTCATCTGGGACTCCGAATAAACTTCAGTACATCAAAACTTATAAACTCATAATAAAACTGTCATCGTAACGTTAAGTGTGCGGACCCTACGGGTTCGAGAACTATGTAGACATGACCTAGAACTATTCTCGGTCAATAACCAATAGCGGAACCTGGATGCTCATATTGGCTCCTACATATTCTACGAAGATCTTTATCGGTCAAACCACATAACAACATACGTTGTTCCCTTTGTCATCGGTATGTTACTTGCCCGAGATTCGATCGTCGGTATCCAATACCTAGTTCAATCTCGTTACCGGCAAGTCTCTTTACTCGTTACGTAATGCATCATTCCGTAACTAACTCATTAGCTACATTGCTTGCAAGGCTTATAGTGATGTGCATTACCGAGAGGGCCCAGAGATACCTCTCCGACAATCGGAGTGACAAAACCTAATCTCGAAATACGCCAACCCAACATGTACCTTCGGAGACACCTGTAGTACTCCTTTATAATCACCCAGTTACGTTGTGACGTTTGGTAGCACCCAAAGTGTTCCTCCGGTAAACGGGAGTTGCATAATCTCATAGTTACAGGAACATGTATAAGTCATGAAGAAAGCAATAGCAATATACTAAACGATCAAGTGCTAGGCTAACGGAATGGGTCATGTCAATCACATCATTCTCCTAATGATGTGATCCCATTAATCAAATGACAACACATGTCTATGGTTAGGAAACATAACCATCTTTGATTAATGAGCTAGTCAAGTAGAGGCATACTAGTGACGTTATGTTGGTCTATGTATTCACACATGTATTATGTTTCCGGTTAATACAATTCTAGCATGAATAATAAACATTTATCATGATATGTGGAAATAAATAATAACTTTATTATTGCCTCTAGGGCATATTTCCTTCATGAGCACCTTCAAGAAACTGAGACGGCATGAAACGGTAAGGCCGCGCTTGGGAGCTCTGGTTTATTTCAAACCTGTATTAACATACAAGTGTAATTTACTCATCATCGGAAACAACACGTAAAATACAGGCGTAATGAAACCAAGGGCCTGAGGTCTGTAAGTAAAACCGGCGGGTTACGCGTCCAATTTGAGAGACCAGTGTATATTTTACAAGCACTGCTATATGGACGACATTACCAGACAATACATGCATGACGTGCGTATCATGCCATCCATGGGCAAGGCTGAAATAGCACCTAACAGCTGGATTAGCAATCTTCCGAGTGTCGTTCAGCGTTTTTATCGTGTGTGAAGTACTTCCGATATTTTACTAGTCGAAATCGACCACCAAGCGCTTCGCCTGAGACCATCTTCTTTTATTTACAAGCATCAGTTTTACAAGCGGTTTTGGTTGGAAAACGACGATCCAATCATGGCCTAATATCATGAGTTGGTCGGAAGATCATATGGTTTCACGTCTAACCTACCCGACTTGTCGTATAGGCTATGAATGAAACATCAGACGATGAACTTCTTAAGCAATGAAACAACAGAAGAGGATGATCTTCTTAACAAGCAAATCACTGGCATTAGATCGACATGCAAAACAATACGAAGCATTATTCTCAGGAGGCACGGTGAACAGCTCGTGATGCCGCATGCCACAACATTCCAAGCTCAACTTTGCAATTAAACACAAGGCCTGGCATTACATAGACAATATTCAGAACAAACTCTTAACACAGGAATATCTCAGCAGAGTAACTATTTACTTCTAAACTAAACACAGGAATAGGAAAAAACACTCAGCGCTGCTCACAGCAAGGGCGTCCCACTCAAAAATATCAAATGTATGTCTTCTAGCTAACACCAATGAGCAAATTTTGACAAGGTTTTCCAATTCCAATATATTAAACTAACATCTTCTTGCTAACATCAATGATTAAACTTTGACAAGCTTTTCCCATTCAAAATATGTAATGCCTATGATCGTGGAGTCCTATCGTAGCTTCTTGTACTTGTTTGGGCACTTTTTGCCCAGGGCACTCCATGTGTTGTTAAATTGCCAATGCTCTCTGCAGACTAGTCATGTCACCAGCGTCTAATAATACTCTGTAAAGCTTCTCGGTCATTCCTTCTGTAATGTAGCGCAAACAATGACTGCTTCTTTCTGCAAAGTGGAACGACCAACTGGACCCAGTAATGCAGCAGTTTGCCTTGGACACATTGGCTCCTTTTGTGCAGTTCAACTAAAATCGAAGTCGGAATAAAATCGAGCTTTAATTTTGATATCCCTGTATGCAATAATAGGTATAAGGGAAACAATTACTGAGAAATAACGGTTGATGACTTGTACTCCCAGAAGAAAAACATCTAGTGATCTACTTTATCTCAATGGGAAACAAAGCAGGAGAGTAGCAATTCTCCATCGGTGTGATTCATTCATATTGACTGAGACATTATCTTAACAATGCCTTGTTTCAACATGTATAAAGAACGACAAAGCAGAAAAGTACCATTCCTAAAACAATGCAACTTATTCATTTTAACAGAGACATTATCTTAACAATACCTTGGTTAAACATGTACAAAGAACTACAAAGCAAGATAGTACCATTCCTAACAAGTGTTGCAGTTCTGAACTAAGATTCAGTAGTTAATTAATTCTGAGAGTGGCATTGCTTAATTTTACCAGCAGCATTAGATTAAGGAAAAGCATAAATAGTTCCAGGGGAGAGTGGGTGCAACAACAATATGTGCTTCCATCTACTTATAAAGGGGGTGATGCAGAATTTGTTGTAACAAAGCAACAAGCATCATGTCTGGGTTGGTCCCATTTTTGTTCACTACTTAATGGGAAAAGACAGCAATACAATAGCTTCAATTCAACATTTATTTAAAATAGTACCAATATAAGTAGCACAACATCTCAAAGCACACTGCACAATCATGTGGATGAAGGCCTGTACTGACCTTTCATGAGACCACCATGATAAAATACGAATCTGCCAACATGAATAGGAAATCCAATCTCGTTTTGTGCAGTTGCACTGAAATCAAGCAAAGTGTTTCGCATAGCGAAGCAAAATGTCACAATAGCAACAAGTTGAATATATATCCCTGTTTAAACAGAGGCAAAAAAGGAATCAATTACTGGCTAATAAAGGAGGATGAAACATGCGGCCACAAAAATGGTAATCCCGCCAATCCCTAACAAGTGTTGCAGTTTTGAAATAAGATTCAGTAGTTAATTCTGAGAGTGGCATCAATTACTCGCTTATAAAGGGGGTGATGCTGAATTTGTTGTAACAAAGCAATAAGCATCATGTCTGGGTTGGTCCCATTTTTGTTCACTACTTAATGGGAAAAGACAGCAATACAATAGCTTCAATTCAACATTTATTTAAAACAGTACCAAAACAAGTAGCACAACATCTCAAAGCACACTGCACATCATGTGGATGAGATCAAGATTTGAAACAACTCGCCACAAAGACTGGAAACAAATCTCGATCTCCTTTTGTGCAGTTCCACCAAAATTAAGCAAAGTCACCGGTGTGACATTCAAGTTGAACCGCACAAACACTCTTAAAACATAAGTGTTTCGAGTAGCGAAGCAAAATGTCGCAATAGCAACAAGTTGAATCGATACCCATGTTTTAACAGAGGCAAAAAAGGAAACAATTACTTGCCGATAAAGGAGGATGAAACAAACGGTGACAGAAAGAAGCATCTAACTTATCTTGGATGGAAAACAAAGTAGGATAGTAGCATTTCTAAAACGGTTGCCTTGATTCATATTAACAGAGACATTCTCTTGAAACAACATTTGTTAAAAATGTAATTTACTTTTAACATTGGCATTGCTTCAATTTTCCGGTGGCATTCTTAGATTAACAATAGCAAAATAGTTGTATGGGACATGCCAGCACCATGTGCGTCCACACGTATAAATGGGTGATGCAGAGTATGTAGCCAAGCAGCATATATGTGTTGGTCCCATATTTGTTCTCTTGAACCTTTTTCCTATGTGAGGGCAGCAAATCTAGTCCTGCACAAACTACTCGACCCCCCAGTTTCTTTCCCTTTTCAACAAAAGATCGGTTCCTTACAGATGTGTGTACTGGGTTACCCCCTTTTTCCCTTTTCGACCAACAAAGCGGCTGGATAGCCAGTCTATACTACTTTCCGCCCCTCCTTTCCTCATTGACCATGTCCTAGATTCTTGCTCCATCCCACTGCACCCTTCTTTCCTCTTTGAACCAAGACCTAGATTTGACTACAGATCGAAAAAGATCCACATGCAGCTAGAGCAATGACGGTTTCAAAGAAACTTATACCTTAGGGTCATCGGGACGTGGCAAGGTGTGCGGCGGGAGGCCGGATCTGCCCACACTACGTACGGCAGCGAGGAAGAAGGGGTCGGTGGCCCTCCCGCACAGGCGCTGGGTGAAAGAGAACAACGTTGCACCTCCTCCCCTTCCCGGTGCGACGGGATACAGACACCTCCTTCACCAGCTGTGAGGGGGGAGAGAGAGACAAGAGGCCAACGCAATCTTGTTTAGATCTGGTGAAGATAGGGTGAGAGACTGTGAATATAGCAAACCCTAGCAAATGAACGCTGAGCCTCCAGCGTGTATACATATATGTAGTGCGGCGAGAGTGTGAAGAGTGCAAACCCTAGCGAACAAGCACTGAGGCTCCAGCTTATATATATACTACTGTAGTACGGACTGAGCTCCGGTGCCTTCACTGCACCTGCTTTTGGCTGTAGGATAGGTGAGCCAGCCACATTTGGGGCCCACCTGTCATAAACCCAAAGGCAGGTGCACTAAGTCAATGAAGATGCGTCCATATAGTACTCTCGTGTATACGACTAATATATAGTGGAGTGGTTTTCTTATTCTCTCCACAACAATCGTTTTAAATTGTGTAAGTACGAAACCAAACTCTTTATTTAATGTACAGTGAAGAAAAGTAGAAAACTACTCCTACATCCGATGAACTAACGATCCACGCCCACGCGTCTTGGTCGCACTTCCTGTCCTTCACGTGCGGTACACTACCCTCCCTTAAGTGAACAACCACACATGCGCCAAATTATTGAAAACGTGTGAGAGTGTGTACAAATAAAGAATTTTAATTTCAATTATCGGAAAGGTTTGAGAGTATTACAATGTTTGACTTCAGTCAAATCTAATATGCGGAGTAAATAAAAATGGAGGGCTACTGCGTCCATCCGGGTTTTTAGTCCACACCATTTTGTTAAATCAAAGTTAATAGCTGGACAAATAAAATTACAGGGGAGCTGCAGACAAAGTTGTGAGAAGGCTTAGAAATCAATACAAAACTTATGCTCTTAGTACCAACGTCGATCCTTCTTCGAGGAAACATTTGGTTCATAGCCAATTGTGTGATAAAATTGCACCAACGTGAAAGACGACTGCGTCGCCAACGCAACCAAGGTGAACTGACGATGGATATCATCTTTGTGCGTAACAAGCCAAGAACACTGATGGAAGACAACTTGTTTTTCATTGAAAATCGATCAGCTTGACCAGCCGATGCAACCATGAGGCGCAACCATGAGCATCGATAGGTCATCATGGTGATGCATCATCCATTTGGCATCAAGTTTGGGTGAGGCGCCTATGAAGTTCGACAAATCCTCACTGTGGTCTGTTTCTTCTCAGTAATCAAGCTCAAGGAAGGAAGAACCACGTGGAAGAGGACAATGAGGCGGGACAACAATGGCCATCCAATTTTGTGCAGTTCCACTAAAATTGAGGAAGACATGCCCGGGTATGGAGACACGCATCGCTGTTTCCAAAAATATAAAAAGGGTTAGCAACGACATCTCAATTGTCAATAAGAATTAATGAAAAGTACACCAACAAACAGAAGCATCATAATTATCTTGATGGGAACTAAACCAGGATACCCAAGAAAAAAAGCATTTCTTCATTTAACCAGTGATAGTACTACCACCATATGGACAATGACCGCACAACCACCATGTAATTTTTGTCGAAACAACATGTATACCTCCACCGAGGCACAAATCAAGACAACTTTTCGAGTGGCATTTTGTCTGTGTACAAAATTAGGGGCTCTCCTTTTGACCCCTTTACTTGTGCACGGGCAGCCAGAGCCACCCCCCACGGCCACGCATAACAGGGCAGGAAAGGGAAGCCAGAGAGAAGCTGAAGGCACAAGACAAAAAAGCAACGATAAGGACCAAGGCCACAAAGATCGGATGGACGAAGCAGGTTTCCCTAGCAAGGACCCTTGCCGGGGCAGCCTCAGCGGCCCCGGCAAGACCCTTGCCGGGGGAGCTCGCCCCCACCAGCCAAGCGAGCCACCTTTGAGCCCACCAACGCTAGACAAACGCATTGAGACAGGGCTCGGGAGGCACCTCCGTGGTGGCATGCAGATCTTTGTGAAGACAAAGAATAGTCAAGATCAAATGAGGATAGGAAGGCAACAATCCTCACCAAGATCCTCACCAAAGAAACCCATAAGACCCCCGGCAAGATCCTTGCCGGGGACGCCAGCACGCCACGGCAAGACCCTTGCTGGGCCACCCGACAAGACCCTCGCCAAGCGCGCCAACAGGGCCACTGCCAGGCCCACGTCAGCCAAGTCTCCGCCACCGTTCGCATGCAGCTGCCGACCCAACCAGTTGGGCAGGCACCTGCGTGGCAACATGCAGCCCTTCGTGGAGGCTCCACCACCGCGCCACCTCAGCTACCTGCCTGCCTATATGGCACCAGATGCATCACTGGCCAGGGCGCGTGTCAAAGCAAGGAGGAGTGGCGACGGACGGGACGGGCCCCGCTCCCATCCCCAATAAAGTGAGGGACACCTAAGCCTTGCATTAAATACACTTTGTCTTGTAATACCAGCGATAAGCTCACAACGTTGTAGCACTTTCCACCTCCTATGTGCCACTGTGGCAGCCCCTTTCGCCTATAAAAGGAGGCCCATGGCGCACTGGAGAAGGATTCGGCTCTTTCGAACCTAGCAGCACCCAGAGCTAGTTCAAGAACTCAAGAACACTAAATACATCCACCAAAGCAGGATCGTAGGGTTTTACGCATCTTTGTGGCCCGAACCTGGGTAAATCCCCTTTGTGCTGTCTACTAGTTCCGCTCTTCTCACGATCCCCGCGCCCCGTAACCGTAGTAGGGATTCCAGTGATCCCATAGGTGTCGTTTCCCACTGACATCTTTGGCGTGCCAGGTAGGTGTGCGGAATTGTGAGAATATGGTCTAGCAGTTGACCTAGCTGTTCTTCATCACCACGACTCCTGCGGAGAAGGCAGCCAAGAAGGCGGCGCTGCCCGTTGGCGCGAAGGACGCCGAGGCAGCGACGAGAGAGCTAAGTCATGCTGAATTTTAATTTTTTCTCCTTAAATATAAGGTTATTATCCTCGACTGTTCGGCCTATGTATGGAGAGCCTGTACGCGGAGGGGCCCTCCTGCGACCGGCAACACCCTTGTTCTATTTCGAGTCCGCTCAACAGTTCAAGCGGCTGCGTCGAGAGCGGTAGGGTTGCCTTTCGCCATCGGCAACGCTCTCGGTTCTGACTCGAGTCAAGCTTGACAGATCGAGCGGCCGCGCCAAGGGAGGTAAGGTGCTTTGCTGGCAACAAGCACACCCGGCAGGCTAATGAGGATCCGTCCTCAAAGCGCTGCCCTGGGTTTACGTGCCGGCAAGCCTACCCGGTCGGTGTGGGGTGGACATACAAAGGAAAATTGAACATGAAAATAACATGCATAATTTCAGGGGCACTGCAGAGTTATATTACACAAATTGCCGCCGCAGTTCTAACTAAAGATAGCATTGTCTTGGTCATGAACCTGCAGCGGCGATGGAGAACGGGGTGCCTAGTCCCGGCACTGCCCCTCCAGCCTCTTGATTTTGTCGATGCGGCTGAGGATGGGCTGGATACGCTCATTGAGCGCCACGATGTCGGCATCCTCCGGCAAGCTCTTCAGCACAGCTTCGAAGTCGAGGTCTGGGTGCTAGTGCGCAATCTTGGTGAGCACCCTGGTCATGGTCCCCCGGTAGAGTATCCGGGATTCTTCGGCCAGGGAGGCCGCCCGGTTGGAATGAAGCCGCCTCAGGGCGCCGTCGACCTTCTCAAAGTATATGGTCAGGTTGGCATTGGGGCTCAGGCTCGCTTCCGGGGCGTACCTCATCTCCGGCATCCCCATAATGGCCAGCTGATCGGCGACCGAGTTTGCAACGACGGCAAGGCGCTCGAGCCAATGTTTCTCGCCCGCCTTGTGGTCCTTGAGGTTGGCGGTCTCGTTCATCAGCAGGTGCTTCTCTGTCTCCAGCTCCTTGGTCAGGATCCCCTCCCGGGTTCTGGCCTCCGACAGCATCTCCTCGAGCTCTCCCATCTTCAGCTTGAGGTCTCTGATGGAGATGTTTTTTTCGGAGAGTTCTCTAGCCTTGCTGACGACCTCACCCTGCACCTCCGTCAGGGCACCGTTGAGCGTATCCCTCTCCTAGGCCAGCTTCAGAGCTTGCCCCTCCAGCTCCTTCACCCTGCCGGCGTAGGCCTGAGCCTGGGCGTTGAGCGCTTCTTGATGCCTCTGCTCCAGCTCTTGGGCCTGCTGCAGGATGAGCTTGCCCACCTCTTCATCCTTGCCATGGAGCGTGGCGGTAAGCTTCTCCTCGCGCGCGGCAAGATCCTCTTCCTGGGTTTTCAGTGCGGCCTCATGCTGGGTCCGCGTGGCTTCGGCTTCGTCGGCCAATTTCTTTGCCGTCTCCTAGGCCTTCTCGACGTCGGTCAGCTTCAGGGTTAGCTCCACCTCATGGTTGGACAGCTCGCCCTGGGCGGCCTTTGGCTCATCCTGGGCCTGGCGGAATCAGTCTTGCGCCTCGGCGACGCACCCTCCAAAGTCCTCCTCCGCCTTCTTGATACGTCCCCAACGTATCTATAATTTTTGATTGTTCCATGCTATTATATTACCCCTTTTGGATGTTTATGAGATTTATTTTACACATTTATATCATTTTTGGGACTAACCTACTGACCGGAGGCCCAGCCAGTATTGCTGTTTTTTTTGCCTATTTCAGTATTTCGAAGAAAAGGAATATCAAACGGAGTCCAAATGGAATTAAACCTTCGGGAGCATGATTTTTGGAACGAACGTGATCCAGAGGACTTGGAGTGCAAGTCAAGAAGCAGCCGAGGCCTCCACGAGATAGGAGGGTGCGCCCGCCCCTGTAGGGCGCGCCCCCTATCTCGTGGGCCCCTCGGGCGGCCACTAACGTACTTCTTCCTCCTATATAAGCCTACGTACCCCGGAAACATCCAGGGAGCCAACAAAACACAATTTCCACCACAGTAACCTTCTGTATCCGCGAGATCCCATCTTGGAGCCTTCATCGGCGCTCCGCCGGAGGGGGAATCGACCACGGAGAGCTTCTACATCAACATCATAGCCCCTTCGATGAGTTGTTAGTAGTTTACCATAGACCTACGGGTCCATCTTCTCTCTTTTTGGATCTCAATACAATGTTCTCCCCCTCTCTTGTGGAGATCTATTCGATGTAAACTCTTTTTGCGGTGTGTTTGTCGAGATCCGATGAATTGTGGGTTTATGATGAAGTTTATCTATGAATAATATTTGAATCTTCTCTGAATTCTTTTATGTATGATTGAGTTATCTTTGCAAGTCTCTTCGAATTATCAGTTTGGTTTGGCCTACTAGATTGATCTTTCTTGCCATGGGAGAAGTGCTTAGCTTTGGGTTCAATCTTGCGGTGTCCTTTCCCAGTGACAGCAGGGGCAGCAAGGCACATATTGTATTGTTTCCATTGAGGATAAAAAGATGGGGTTTATATCATATTGCTTGAGTTTATCCCTCTACATCATGTCATCTTGCTTAAAGTGTTACTCTGTTCTTATGAACTAAATACTCTAGATGCAGGCAGGAGTCGGTCGATGTGTGGAGTAATAGTAGTAGATGTAGGCAGGAGTCGGTCTACTTGTTGCAGATGTGATGCCTATATACATGATCATGCCTAGATAATCTCATAATTATTCGCTTTTCTATCAATTGCTCGACAGTAATTTGTTCACCCACCGTAATACTTATGCTATCTTGAGAGAAGCCTCTAGTGAAACCTATGGCCCCCGGGTCTATCTCTTATCATATTTGCTTCCAATCTACTTTTATTTGCATCTTTACTTTTTGCATCTATATTATAAAATACCAAAAATATATTTATCTTATCAAATTATCTCTATCAGATCTCACTTTCGCAAGTGGCCGTGAAGGGATTGACAACCCCTTTATTGCGTTGGTTGCGAGTTCTTTGTTTGTTTGTGTAGGTGCATGGGACTTTTGAGGAGCCTCCTACTAGATTGATACCTTGGTTCTCAAAAACTGAGGGAAATACTTACGCTACTATTGTTGCATCACCCTTTCCTCTTCAAGGAAAACCAACGCAAGCTCAAGACGTAGCAAGAAGGATTTCTGGCGCCGTTGACGGGGAGGCTTCCACCAAGTCAAGTCAAGATTTGACCTCCCGCCAACGTGCGATTTCTGGTGCCGTTGCCGGGGAGGTCTTCGCTCAAGTCAAGACATACCAAGTACCCATCACAAACCCATCTCCCTCGCATTTACATTATTTGCCATTTGCGTCTCGTTTTCCTCTCCCCCACTTCACCCTTGCCGTTTTATTCGCCCTCTCTTTCCCAATCTCCTCCTCTCTCTTTCGCTTGCCTTTTTCCGTTTGCACGTGTGTTAGTTCATTTACCTTGTCGTCATGGCTACTCCTCCTATCCTTATTATTACTCCCGAACATGAAATTCGCAATTTTAAGCAAAGCGAGGGGGGAAATTTTAAAGATGCTTGGCATAGAATTTGCAATGCCCAATATAGATCTACTAGGAAGCTATCTACTTTCGTTCTTCTCCGCAATTTTTATGTAGGCATCACTCCTTGGAATAGATGTGTTCTTGATACTGTTGCCGGAGGTGATTTCATGAGTAGCCATACGTTAGATGCTTATAATGCTATGTTAGATTTGTTTGGCCCACCACCTCTTTTGGTCAATTGAACTGTTTTAACTTTAGAACACGTTATGCAACGGCTTGAGATTATTGAAAATATAATTGCCACTTTTGAGTTGATTGAAAATTTGAATAAAAAGATTCATAATCACATTACCCAATATGGATCTAGGGTTGGAGTTACTTTGAAAAATCTTAAAGAAAAAGAACCTATAGTCAATGAAAAAATAGATCTAGACTCTGCTAGAATCGGCAAACTTGAGGATATCATTACAAACTTAGGTTCCGCGTTTTCCTCCATGAAGAACACTCCAAAACCCCCTATTAAAACTGCCAAGTTTATTTATGTTCCTAAAAATAAGGGTGAATCTTCTAGTAAGGGAGACGCGGATCTCAAATCCATAAGTGTTCATCCCATTTGTCTCTCTATCATTAAGGAACCTTTTGCTACCAACGAATTTTTTGAATCTTTGCCTAAAGGTTTAGCCATTGTTAAAAAGGGAAACAACCCTAGAGATCACAAGTGCTCTATTGAGGAACTTAGTGCCAAAGATGGCACTACTTAGATCTATCTTCGCTTTTATGCCTAGCTAGGGGCGTTAAACGATAGCGCTAGTTGAGAGGCAACCCAATTTTATTTGTGTTTTTCGTTTTTCTTCCAGTTTAGTAATAAATCTTGCATATACCTTCTTTTTAGATGTGTTTTTATCTTTTAATTAGTGTTTGTGCCAAGTAGAACCTATAGCATAACCTATGATGATAGTTAATTTGATTCTGCTGAAAAACAGAAACTTTGCGCGCACAAATTTAGTTTTGTTAAATCACAGAAAAGTGTTTATGCATTGATTCTTTTTGCTTCTGATCAATAGATAAATTGTCCAGGACTTCCTATTTTGGTAGGATTTTTATAGTTACAGAAGTTTGCATTAGTTACATATTGCTACATACTGTTCTGTTTTTGACAGATTCTGTTTTTCGTGTGTTGTTTGCTTATTTTGATGCATATATGGCTAGTAAAATAGTTTATAAACCATAGAGAAGTTGGAATACAGTAGGTTTAACACCAAAATAAATAAAGAATGATCTCATTACAGTACCTTATGTGGTGGTTTTGTTTTCTTTCACTAACGGAGCTTATAAGATTTCCTGTTGAGTTTTGTGTTGTGAAGTTTTCAAGTTTTGGGTAAAGCTTTTATGGACTATGGAATAAGGAGTGGCAAGAGCCTAAGCTTGGGGATGCCCATGGCACCCCAATATATTCAAGGATAGCCAAAAGTCTAAGCTTGGGGATGCCCCGGGAAGGCATCCCCTCTTTCGTCTTCGTTCATTGGTAACTTTACTGGGAGCTATATTTTTATTCGCCAGATGATATGTGTTTTGCTTGGAGCATCGTGTATTATATTATTCTTTGCTTTTTAGTTTACCACAATCATCCTTGCTGTACACACCTTTTGGGAGAAGCCTACTTGATTAGAATTTGCTAGAATACTCTATGTGCTTCACTTATATCTTTTGAGCTTGATAGTTTTTGCTCCAGTGCTTCACTTATATCTTTTAGAGCACGGTGGTGACTTAATTTTGAAGAAATTGCTAGTCTCTCATGCTTCACTTATATTATTTTGAGAGTCTTTTAGAACAGCATGGTATTTGCTATGGTTATAAAATTGGTCCTAGAATGGTAGGCATCCAAGTTGGGTATAATAAAAACTATCATAGGAAGTGAATTGGATGCTATGATCAATTTGATACTTGATAATTGTTTTGAGATATGGAGGTAGTAATATTAAAGTCATGCTAGTTGGGTGATTATGAATTTAAAGAATGCTTGTGTTGAAGTTAGCAAGTCCCGTAGCATGCACGTATGATTAAAGTTGTGTAACAAATTTGAAACATGAAGTGTACCTGGCTTGTGCATCCTTATGAGTGGCGGTCGGGGACGAGCGATGGTCTTTTCCTACCAATCTATCCCCCTAGGAGAATGCGCGTAGTACTTGATTTTTTATGACTTCTAAATTTTTGCAATAAGTATATGAGTTCTTTTGACTAATGTTGAGTCCATGGATTATACGCACTTTTACCTTTCCGCCATTGCTAGCCTCTTCGGTACTGCGCATTGCCCTTTCTCACCTTGAGAGTTGGTGCAAACTTCGTCGGTGCATCCAAATCCCATGATACGATACGCTCTATTTCACATAAACCTCCTTATATCTTCCTCAAAACAGCCACCATACCTACCTATTATGGCATTTCCATAGTCATTCCGAGATATATTGCCATGCAACTTTCCACCGTTCCGTTCATCATCCTCATGACATACTTTACTTTTGTCATATTGCCATCGCATGACATGTAGTTGACATCGTATTTGTGGAAAAGCCACCATGCATTAATTTTTATACATGTCACTCTTTATTCATTGCACCATCCCGGTACACCGCCGGAGGCATTCATATAGAGTCATATCTTGTTCTAGTTTCGAGTTGTAATTTATATGTTGTAATCAATAAAAGTGTGATGATCATCATTATTAGAGCATTGCCCAAAAAAGGCTAACAAGAAAAAAAAAACCCAAAAAAAGAAAAAAGAAAAATAAGAAAAAGGAAAAAGAAAATAAATAAAAAGGGCAATGTTACTATCTCTTTTCCCACACTTGTGCTTCAAAGTAGCACCTTGTTCTTCATGTAGTGAGTCTCATATATTGTGCTTCAAAGTAGCACCATGTTTTTCATATAGTTAGTCTCATAAGTTGTCTTTTTCGTACTAGTGGGAATTTTTCATTATAGAACTTGGCTTGTATATTCCTACAATGGGCTTCCTCAAATGCCCTAGGTCTTCGTGAGCAAGCAAGTTGGATGCGCACCCACTAGTTTTCTTTTGTTGAGCATTCATTTATAGCTCTAGTGCATCCGTTGCATGGCAATCCCTACTCCTCATGTTGACATCAATTGATGGGCATCTCCATAGCCCGTTGATTATCCTCGTCAATGTGAGACTTTCTCCTTTTTTGTCTTCTCCACACAATCCCCATCATCATATTCTATTCCATCCATAGTGTTATATCCATGGCTCACTCTCATGTATTGCGTGAAGGTTGAAAAAGTTTGAGATTATTTAAGTATGAAACAATTGCTTGGCTTGTCATCGAGTCTATAGAAGTTGGGAACATCTTTGTGTGACGAAAATGAAGCATAGCCTAACTATATGATTTTGTAGGGATGAACTTTCTTTTGCCATGTTATTTTGAGAAGACATGATTACTTTGATCAGTATGCTTGAAGTATTACTATTTCTTTTATCAATATGAACTTTTATTTTGAATCATTTGGATCTGAACATTCATGCCACAATAAAGAAAATTACATTGAGAATTATGCTAGGTGGCATTCCACATCAAAAATTTCTTTTTTATCATTTACCTACTCGAGGATAAGCAGGAATTAAGCTTGGGGATGCTTGATACGTGTCCAACGTATCTATAATTTTTGATTGTTCCATGCTATTATATTACCCCTTTTGGATGTTTATGGGCTTTATTTTACACATTTATATCATTTTGGGACTAATCTACTAACCGAAGGCCCAACCTGTATTGTTGTTTTTTTGCCTATTTCAGTATTTCGAAGAAAAGGAATATCAAACGGAGTCCAAGCGGAATGAAACCTTTGGGAGCGTGATTTTTGGAAGGAACGTGATCTAGAGGACTTGGAGTGCAACTCAAGAAGCAGCCGAGCCCTCCACGAGATAGGAGGGCGCCCCCCCCCCCTGTAGGGCGCGCCCCCTATCTCGTGGGCCCCTCGAGCAGCCACCAACGTACTTCTTCCTCCTATATAAGCCTACGTACCCCAAAAACATCCAGGGAGCCAAAAAACACAATTTCCACCACTGTAACCTTTTGTATCCGCGATATCCCATCTTGGAGCCTTCGCTGGCGCTCCGTCGGAGGGGGAATCGACCATGGAGGGCTTCTACATCAACACCATAGCCCCTCCGATGAGTTGTGAGTAGTTTACCACAGACCTACGGGTCCATAGTTATTAGCTAGATGGCTTCTTCTCTCTTTTTGGATCTCAATACAATGTTCTCCCCCTCTCTTGTGGAGATCTATTCGATGTAAACTCTTTTTGCGGTGTGTTTGTCGAGATCCGATGAATTGTGGGTTTATGATCAAGTTTATCTATGAATAATATTTGAATCTTCTCTGAATTCTTTTATGTATGATTGAGTTATCTTTGCAAGTCTCTTCGAATTATCAGTTTGGTTTGGCCTACTAGATTGATCTTTCTTGCCATGGGAAAAGTGCTTAGCTTTGGGTTCAATCTGGCGGTGTCCTTTCCCAGTTATAGCAGGGGCAGCAAGGCACGTATTGTATTGTTGCCATCGAGGATAAAAATATGTGGTTTATATCATATTGCTTGAGTTTATCCCTCTACATCAGGTCATATTGCTTAAAGCGTTACTCTATTCTTATGAACTTAATACTCTAGTTGCAGGCAGGAGTCGGTCGATATGTGGAGTAATAGTAGTAGATGTAGGCAGGAGCCGGTCTACTTGTTGCGGACGTGATGCCTATATACATGATCATGCCTAGATAATCTCATAATTATTCGCTTTTCTATCAATTGCTCGACAGTAATTTGTTCACCCACCGTAATACTTATGCTATCTTGAGAGAAGCCTCTAGTGAAACCTATGGCCCCCGGGTCTATCTCTTATCACATTTCCTTCCAATCTACTTTTATTTGCATCTTTACTTTTTGCATCTATATTATACAATACCAAAAATATATTTATCTTATCATATTATCTCTATCAGATCTCACTTTCGCAAGTGGCCGTGAAGGGATTGACAACCCCTTTATTGCGTTGGTTGCGAGTTCTTTGTTTGTTTGTGTAGGTGTGTGGGACTTTTGAGGAGCCTCCTACTGGATTGATACCTTGGTTCTCAAAAACTGAGGGAAATACTTACGCTACTATTGCTGCATCACCCTTTCCTCTTTAAGGAAAACCAACGCAAGCTCAAGACATAGCACTTCTCCACCATCGCCATCCTGGACTTGGCCTTGTCCAGACGAGCGCAGTGGAGTCCCTGAAGCTTCCGGAAGCTCGCACCCATGGCCCGGAGCAGCTGCTCCTCCTGGGAGCTGATGCCACCGACGGCCGGTTCATGAACGACCTCGAGCCCGGCGGCAGCAAGCACCTCCTTGTCGAACACCTCTCCCTCAAAGGGAGCCCTAGTGCTCGACACGCCATGAAGATGGACGAAGAGGTTGTCGCTTACCCTCAGGTACCTTCCGGAGCCAGAGGCAGCGGAGGAGGAGGGCAGGTCGTCAAATGCCACCTCCTTGGCAGCAGCCTGGCCGGCAGGCCCCTTCCGGGCTCTTCGGCGGGCCCCTTGGCGGCGTCCTCAGCGGCGCCCCCGGCGCTCTCCTCGGCAGCAATCTTCTCCGCCTCCGCCGCGGCATCCGCGGCGACGTCCTTGATGGCGGTGTCGATGTCCTCTAAGGAGGGGTCTGGACGCCAAGAAGGAGATAGGGCAGAGCCAAGATCGAAAGCCAGTAATAAGGAAAAGAGGAAAGAAAGAATGCAAGCAGAAGTGGAGAGCGAGTGGCTTACCCATGCCGGGCCGTGAGGCAGAAGTCCCTTCTCCGCCAAGGTCTGGCATCGAGGCAAAGCCACCGGCGCCCGTGTTCTCCCCCTCCTCCTCCATGTGCATGGCCTCGGCGCTTGGTTCCCTTGCCAGGGACGCCCCTCGGGGCGGCGTGGTCGACAGGGGCGGCATGATGGGAGAAGCCTCCTGCGGCTCCCCTTGGTGTTACTCCCCTCCTACATCCACGGCAGGGTCAGTACCAAAGCGTCGTGCAGTACGCACGTCGACAAGGGATGGGTGATGGACTTACGCTGGGGGCTGGGCTGGGGGCTGCTGTCCGGGCTGCTCGACACCACCAGTGGCGTACTGGAGGTGCCTGCTGGGGGCTGGCCACTCGCCGAAATCCTGTCCCTCTTTATCCTCTGGGCCAGCGTCTCCACATCCCTGCAAGATGAAGACAAGTGAGCAACACCATCAGGGGAAGTGTAAGGCATGAGGGAGGAAAGCAAAAGCTTACTCTTCATTCTCTTCCTCCTCCTCCTCTATTGCTTTCCTTTTTCTCTCCGGGATGAGAGGCCTGGGGTCTCTCACCGGGCTAAGAGGCCCGAAGTCAAACGCAATCCCCACACTGATGTTCGTCGGCAAGGGGGGAGGTGATGGTGTCCGGGCGCGCTTGGACGACGAAGAAGCAGATGTCTTCTTCTTTGATGCCATGGCTTTTGCCGTTTTCTTCATCGCCACCGCCCTCGTCTGGCGCACGGGCGCTTCCTGGGCTTGCCGCAGCTGCGCGGCCTGATCGAGGCAGACCGGCTCACCGGAGATGGCCCGCCGCAGGACCCGCCCTTTTCCAGTGATTGGGGGATCAACAGTCGCGGTCTTCGCCCCCTCGCGCTCCTCCTCCGACGACCCGTCGGCGGCATCTTCAACGAGGGGAGCCCCGGTGTCGGCACCACTGGCCTCCCCAGTGGCTGCTGCCCACCGGGCGAGCTCCCCCTCCTCCGGCTCTGCCGCGGCCTTGTCCACCACGCCGCCGGCGCTGCCAGCCTCCCTGACGAGCTTTTCCTCCTCCTCGGCAAGCCTCGCCTCCTCCACCCTGGCGGCGATATAGTCCAACTCCGCTGGAGAGGTGTCTTGGATAAGCCGCGGCTCGGCGATGACGTACACCTCATGCAAGGTGTCGAAGAACTCCTACACCACGAGCTCGTCCGGCTCAACCCAATTCGGGTCAAGGCCATGCACGTTGAAGAGCGGCATCATGGCAATGATCTCATTCCGGTGAGAGTTGTTGCTCAACGGGACCACTCCCGCCGGCAGCTTGAAAATGGACTCCTTGTCGACCTTGCCGGCCTTCGCGGTGGCCCTGGCAAGCTTGCCGGACCGCTCGACCTCGCCCTCGTCGTTAACCTCGAGCTGGAAGATCCGTTGGCAGAGATGGGTGTGCCTCAGCACTGTCAGGTTGTTGTCGAGGCCGGGGCGGAGCCTCATGATGTCGGTGGCGTTCACAAAGAGCCAGGCCGGCCTCCCCTTGTTGTGCAGAGGGGCAATCCGGCGGGGAATGAAGTCCGCCCCAATCATTTAGAGGGTGAGACCGGCTTGGGTGAGCCGAAAAATCCTGGTGGTGGCGACCGTAAGCTTCGCGTCGTCGGCGTCGACGTTGTCCCAATCGCCCCCACGGACCGGCGGCTTCTGGCGAACCTCGCAAAATGCTGGCGGGTCCTCCTCCTCAATCCAACACCACCGACCCCGCCATTCTTCCCACCTCTCCTTCGTGGTGCCGTCTGGGTACGCCCCCTTGGCCCTCGGGATCCAGGAGACGCAGCCAGCGATGGCGCCCCCTTTTTGGATCTGAGGGGAGAAGTAATGGCGGAAGAGCGCCGTGCTGGGGTGCACCTCGACGAAGCCCTCGCAGAGATGTGTGAAGAGAGCCCATGCACGCCACGGCATTCGGGGTAAAATCCAAAAGGAGGAAGCCATAGGTTGGCATGATATCCTTGAAGAAATTGGAAAAGGGGGGGGGACAGAGCGAGCAGGAGAAATAGTCGACGAAGAAGGGGTACCGATTTGGGGAGGGCCCGGCGCTGGCAGGGACGACGTGCGTGGCTGGATGCCCCGTCTTCTCTCAACCCATCTTCACTCCCCACAGATCCTTGAACATATCCCGGAGCTTGGGCACGCCGACCGTCGAGGGGAAGTAGGCGAACTGCGCCCGTCGCGCCACCGGCTCGCTCTCCGGCTGCTCCGACACCCCGGTGTCCTTCACCGCTCCCTTGCTTTTGGTGGACTTAGGCGCCATGGCGGCTGCGGGAAGCGAAAAAGCAGAGGATGGCGGAAGCATGGAGGCGATGGACGAAGGTAGAGAGGCTCGAGAAGAAGGAAGAAAGGGGGTGACGGTTCTAAGATTGGAGAACACTGTCCCACGCAGTTCAAGGGGGGGTTAAAGTAAGCAGCGTGGGCCGCCTCCTTTCCCATTAACTGCGATACGACACATTCGTGCGGACGCTATCCCACGCATGCCTCCCACGTCACGCGCGCGCACACGACCCCTACGTCGTGCGTTCAACACGGGTCGTGGAGAAGCACGGCGGACGGAGCAGTTACCGCAGTGAAATCCGCCCCAACTGCCCGCGCACTGTTCTGGGCCTGGCCCAACAACGTGCTGCGCTTATGTATGGCCCACGCCCGGGGGCTCCTGTCGGTGTACAAAAGTAGGGGCTCTCCTTTTGACCCCTTTACTTATGCACGGGTAGTCAGAGCCACCCGCCACGACCACGCATCACAGGGCAGGAAAGGGAAGCCGGAGAGAAGCCGAAGGCACAAGACAAACAAAGCAATGACAAGGACCAAGGCCACAAAGATCGGATGGACGAAGTAGGTTTCCCCGGCAAGGACCCTTGTCGGGGCAGCCTCAGCGGCCCAGGCAAGACCCTTGTCGGGGGAGCTCTCCCCCACCAGCCGAGCGAGCCACCTTTGAGCCCACCAACGCTAAACAAATGCATTGGGACAGGGCTCGAGAGGCACCTCTGTGGTGGCATGCAGATCTTTGTGAAGACAAAGAATAGTCAAGATCAAATGAGGATAGGAAGGCAACAATCCTCACCAAGATCCTCACTGAAGAAACCCACAAGACCCCCGGCAAGATCCTTGCCAGGGACGCCAGCGCGCCACGGCAAGATCCTTGCCTGGCCACCCGACAAGACCCTCGCCAAGCACGCCAGCAAAGCCACTGCCAAGCCCACGCCAGCCAAGTCTCTGCCGCCGTTCGCATGCAGCTGCCAACCCAACCAGCTGGGCAAGCACCTGTGTGGCAACATGCAGCCCTTCGTGGAGGCTCCACCACCGCGCCACCTCAGTTACCTGGCTGCCTACATGGCACCGCATGCATCGCTACCCAGGGCGCGTGTCAAAGCAAGGAGGAGCGTCGACGGATGGGACGGGCCTCGCTCCCGTCCCCGATAAAGTGAGGGACACCTAAGCCTCGCATTAAATGCACTTTGTCCTGTAATACCAGCGATAAGCTCACAGCGCTGTAGCACTTTCCACCTCCTATGTGCCACTGTGGCAGCCCCTTTTGCCTAGAAAAGGAGGCCCATGGCGCACAGGAGAAGGATTCGGCTCTTTCGAACGTAGCAGCACCCAGAGCTAGTTCAAGAGCTTAAGAACACTAAATACATCCACCAAAGCAGGATCGTAGGGTTTTACGCATCTTTGCAGCCCGAACCTGGGTAAATCCCCTTTGTGTTGTCTACTAGTCCCGCTCTTCTCACGATCCCCGCGCCCCACAACCGTAATAGGGATTCCAATGATCCCATAGGTGTCGTTTCCCACTGACACATTTCCTCTATAATAGTACTAGTAGGTGATGTTGGACCAGCCGACGAACCCTAGCTACTATACATGGGGAGCTGGGGAGTAGTCGCATAGAAGAAAACCCGCACGCAGCGACCTGGGGAGCTGGACCAGTACAAGAAGTTATACCTCAGGTGGGTGAGATGTCGTTTAGGCAGGCGGGCGGGATCTGCCCACACGACGGCAGCAAGCAAGGGCGCGGAGGATCTTCGTCCGCGCCAGCACTGGCTCCAAGAGGACGATGCGCATTGGCTTCCTCCATCTCCAACGGCGACAATGTCAATGCTGCACCTCCTCACCTCCCGCAGCGGACGAGATTCGGCCGGATCTGTGACCACCGGTGAGGAGAGAGATAGAGTGGACATTGTCATCTTGTTTTGATATGGAGAGTGTGAGAGAGCGAGACGCAAGAAACTCTATCAAACAAGAGGCTATAATGGAGTAAAAAAAATCTCCATAGCAGTGGTTTTAAATCGAATACGCGCGTTCCCGGAAAAAAGAAACAAAAACTGGCGGACAATTTTTTAAGGGTCTGTCTAGGACACATCTAGATGTGACATAGTTATGTCACATCTAAGTTTATGTCCACTCTGTTTGTGGTCTATTTTTTTGTCCTAGTTTTTTTTGTTTCTTGTTGCTACATTATATACTTGTGGGAGATTAGATGTGATATCCTTAAATAACATCTAGATGTGAATTTGACAAACTGATTTTCTAACGTACGAAGAAAGAAAACTCGATCAAAAACACGCCCCCTCTTCCAGGTCGCGAGAGTCGTCGCGCACACACACATGACATAGACATGCATATCCATGTTTACGTAAAATTCCATTTCCATCTCCATCTCCAATCATATTTGTCCAACTGGCACATTATTTACGTTGTTAATTATATATGCAGCAATATTAATGTACAACATCTCTTGTTTGCAGACGTCTGAACCGCTGCCATGTCCGGTCCTGACCAACCCGAACCCTCTTCATCACCCGCGTGTGCTTCCTGTCCGAAACCGTCAGTGCCTCATTCATGCCCGGTCAGAGCGGACGCGACCTATCACTGGTGCCGGCATTAAAGCGGCACGGTGGCCGAGAGAGCGTCGCTCACGTCGCTTCCGGGTGCACGCGGCTGCTCCGTGTTCAAAGGTCGCAATAGCCAGATACAACATGCATGTAAAAAGTTCTTGGGAGTCCGTGCTACAGCTAGCTGTCCTCCCCCAACTCGTCAATCTCTTCCGGTAGTGCTAGTACTCCATGGCGCGATCCATCGACAAGCAAGCGGGAAAGTTATCGTATACTCGGTTTGCGGTGAGTGGCATGCCGAGCGACCGTGTGGGGTCGAGCCGTGGAGGAGGGTGAGACACGAACACGATGGACGTAATTTAAATGTTGGTTTTGCTCGATGGCGTGATCCAACGAAACGAAACGTTGGTTTCTCTCTGTTTCCATTTTTTCTCCGGAAAAACGGAAACTTTCCACTCCATTTTCATTCCTATTCCAAGGTTGCCCCGTTACAACATTCCATCAAATACAAAGGAAAACTAACACGCATGCTGATGCATCTCAATGATTCACAGATCATAGCCAATATTTACTTCACAACTAAAGAAAAAAGTTGTGAGAGCGTGTACGAAAGAAAAACTACTGATGGGGTCACTACGACTTAAACCCTAAACCCTAAACATGATTTAATTTCCTGGCCAGGTAGAACCTGTCGAAGGAAAGATGGCTGGCACCCTCAGATCATGCGATGTTTTTGTGCAGTTCCACTAAAATCGACCTGAGCATCCCTGATAGCAAAGATATTGAAGAAGTGTGATTAGAATAATAGTACTGGCACTAGTTCATGAGACATAAACTCATCACAAGTAGAAGCCGGTAGAAGTAGAGAAAGATCGACATGGAGATGGAGCTACGGCAGTGGAGCAAGCCGGCTCCAAAAGGAAGATGGACTACCTGGGACGTCGGGCTGTAGCTAGAAGGGAGGTTGGGACGCGGCATCGGCCCATACCGCGGTGACCCCTGATTGGGACGCACCGACTGTGGGTTTTCTCCCTCACCGATGTCGACCGCGTCTACGCAGAACATTGTTCCCTTCCCCCATCTACGGGATCAGGCCCGTCGTTCTATGCTTGTGAAGAGAGCAACCTAAGCAAGCAGACTTGTAGCTTAGGCTCCTGCTAGTGTATATATAGTGGTTATCTTTTTCTCTCCATATCAACCATTTTATATTGCGTACGTGTCATTCAAGGTGAAATGATGGTTGCTTCTTCCGACTAACTTACTGTGTGATTTGACTGCTCCTTAGTGGCCCCTACACATACTCCCCCTACGTGTATGCAATAGTCACACGTACACACGGATGCAAAAATGTGCATAACGCCCTAATGCATGCATGTCCGAGCACACGATGGAACACACACAATCACGCTCAAGTGCTCAACCTACACGTGCATGCACACACATACTCAGTCAGGGTGAGCTAGTGACCGTATAAACACCGAAAAATATATATATTGAGTGCAATGAGCATATTATGAAGTCCACTGACCGTATTTTTACAAATATACAATGACAGACAGTGTATTTATCTCGTTTGAAATTAAGCCATATTAACCGGAGAGGAGGCGGTATGGACTAGCATTACTTTGATGTGTCCCGTCAACTTGCCGAACAAGGAGAAGGTTGCAGGATGGGAGAAGCTTGCACGCGGTGGCTCACAGGACAAAGAGAAACTTTTGACTAATGTAAGCTCTCCCTCGCTCAGGCGGTGGACGTGCAATAGTTAATTCGGTGTCAGATTGCCAGAAGCATACACTATACTACTAGTGCTATTATTGTTCGACTTCCAGAATAGGCGAACAGCCAAGCGCAAAGTCTACTAGTAGTACTAGTACTACTACTATATTCTATAAAGGTGTGTAGTACTATACTAGTACTAGGAACCAGATGGAGGAGTGTCTGCACTCTTATTATAATTTTAAAATGTGATAAAGCAATCTTCAACACATTTGGTTCTCTTCGAGGGTTCTCGCATGTCATAATGGAAGTTGATTGCATGGAACACTTGCCACAATTCTCGCTTAAATCTGGCTCATATCCTGTTACAAATAGTAGCGCTCGGTAATATTTCCTCTTTTCTTGTTATTTAGCATGTAAACAGGTCAGCAAACCTTGCGGCGCATCTTCGTGCGAACCGTGCTTGCTGCACTTTGAATGTGGCTGAGAGCTGGCTTCATGAAACACCTCGCTTCCTACTTCTTTTTTTGCGGGGTACCTCGCTTCCTAGTGACCAGTGTCTTGGCTAATCGGCCTAAGAATGCTTATATATGAACAAAGCTCTCTCATTTACCCGCAAAAAAGATTAAGCCATATTAACTGGAAAGGAGGGAGTATGGACTAGCACTACTTTTTGGTGTGTCCCGTCAACTCGCAGAACGAGGAGAAGCTTGCAGGACAAGGTGAAGCTCGCTTACGCCTTTTGACTAATGCAACCTACCCTCGGTGGACATGCATCAGTCCATTCAGTGTCAGATTGTCAAAGGCATACACTGCAGTACCCAACATGCAGAGTACCATCATTGTTCGACTTCACGAAGAGGCGAAGAGCCAAGCATGGTAGTATGAGTAGTACTACTACTAGAACCGCATGGTGGAGCGTCTGTACTCTTATTTTTTTATCTCTGATAAAGTACACATTTATTCCGGAGAAGGGCGGAAAACGGCAGCCCAACATGTAATGAATGATATCGATCAACCAACCATGCTTGAATATATGTTGGCCTCCATGCGAGCCCGTCTATGTGTTCTCGCTCCTCGTCTCTCTCAAGGAATGGCGGGTTGTCTCTTTGCCGTCAATTGAGATCGGTTTGCTCACACTCCTGTCCCACATGTCAGTGATATGCCAAGAGGAGGTGCGTTGACCGACTGGCCATACGCGTACATGGTTTTGCACCTTCATACTACTCCTCCCTCCGTCACAGTTTACAGGGTGCGCTTCATTATGATGCATTTCTCTCAATGCATTTCCACCACCAGAGAGACTTTAGACGCGTTTGGTTTAATGCTCAATTAATTAGGGCGTGGTAACCGCAATCAAGTCCACAATTTTCTCTCCATGTACTATACTACTACGGAGTGGAGTAAGTGCATGCATGTGTGTACCTGGGGTGGAAGCAATGCATGCATGTGTGTACGCATTATTCCCTCTAATAATAGACGCCGTGCTATAACTACCAACGCTATTTTTCTGGCCGATCGCTAGTCGCCTTGGTCCCACATATTTTTTTTCTTTTTTCTGAAGCGCGCTCTATAAACAGTGACGGATGGAGTAGTATGAGTGGATTCAAAGAAGAGCGTATTGATGGTTGCTTCTTCCGAGCAACTTACAGTGGGAAAGGTGGGTGAGGGAGTCCTGGATTAGGGGGTGTCTGGATAGCCGAACTATCACCATTCGCCGGACTCCTAGACTATGAAGATACAAGATTGAAGACTTTGTCCCATGTCCGGATGGGACTTCCCTTGGTGTGGAAGGCAAGCTTGGCGATTCGGATATGTATATCTCCTACCATTGTAACCGACTCTATGTAACCCTAACCCTCTCCGGTATCTATATAAACCAGAGGGTTTTAGTCCGTAGGACGAACAACAATCGTACCATAGGCTAGCTTCTAGGGTTTAGCCTCTCTGATCTCGTGGTAGATCTACTCTTGTACTACCCATATCATCAATATTAATCAAGCAGGAGTAGGGTTTTACCTCCATCGAGAGGGCCCGAACCTGGGTAAAAGCATCGTGTCCCTTGTCTCATGTTACCATCCGCCTAGACGCACAGTTCCGGAACCCCTACCCGAGATCCGCCGGTTTTGACACCGACATTGGTGCTTTCACTAAGAGTTCCTCTGTGTCGTCACCTTTAGGCCCGATGGCTCCTTCGATCATCAACAACGACGCGGTCCAGGGTGAGACTTTTCTCCCCGGACAGATCTTTGTATTCGGCGGCTTCGCACTGTGGGCCAATTCACTTGGCCATATGGAGCAGATCGAAAGCTACGCCCCTGGCCATCAGGTCAGATTTGGAAGTTTGAACTACACGGCTGACATCCGCGGAGACTTGATCTTCGACGGATTCAAGCCACAGCCAAGCACGCCGCACTGTCACGATGGGCATGATCTAGCTCTGCCGCCGGACAGTGCCCTGGAGGCCGCACAAGTGTCCGCTCCGACCCTTAGCTCGGAGCCGACTGCGCCGATTGAGGATGGGTGGCTGGACACCGCCTCGGGGGCTGCCACCTCTACGGCGATAGAGCCGAATACCAACCCTGTCCTTTGTGAAGCTCGTGACTCCAAGGTGCCAGACTCCTCTCCGGACTCCGAACCTCCCGCGCCCCTGCTAGTCAAATCCGATTGGGCGCCGGTTATGGAATTCACTGCCTCGGACATTTTTCAGCACTCACCCTTTGGCGACATCCTGACTTTACTAAAGTCCCTATCTTTATCAGGAGAGCCCTGGCCGGACTGCGTCCAGGAAGGTTGGGATGCGGACGACGAAGAAATTCAATGCCCACCCACCACCCACTTTGTAGCCACTGTTGATGATTTAACCGACATGCTCGACTTTGACTCTGAAGACATCGACGGTATGGACGACAATGCAGGAGACATCCAAGAACCAGCGCCTACAGGGCACTGGAAGGCCACCTCGTCATATGACATATACATGGTGGACACCCCAAAAGATGGGAATGGCAATGGAACAGCGGAGGATGACCCCTCCAAGAAACAGCCCAAGCGCCAGCGTCAGCGACGCTGCTCTAAAACCCACCATAGCAAAAACGGTGATTCCGGCACGGGAAATAGTAACACCCCGGACAGTGCCGAAGACAACCCCCTCCAGCAGGATTCAGCACAGGAGGAGGGAGAAGCCAGCCCTCATGATAGAGCGGCAGACAGAGAGGTGGAGGACAATAATTATATGCCTCCCTCCGAAGACGAAGCAAGCCTCGACGACGACGAATTTATCATGCCCGAGGATCCCGTCGAACAAGAGTGTTTCAAATGCAGGCTTATGGCCACGGCAAGCAGCCTCAAGAAAAAGCAGCAGCAGCTTAGAGCTGACCAAGACTTGCTAGCTGACAGATGGACCGAACTCCTTGCAGCCGAAGAGTATAAACTCGATCGCCCCTCCAAGAGCTACCCAAAACGCAGGCTGCTACCCCAGTTAGAGGAAGAAGCACCCAAACCCACATCACCAGCGCATGACGCGGCCGACCGGCCACCTCGTGGCCGCGACAGAGAGGCCTCTAGGCCCTCCACTAAAGCCGCACCCCAGCATCGCTCGAAAAGTACAAAGCCGCGGGGAAATGCACCGGACTTGCAAAACATATTGGAGGACAAGGCAAGGCAAATAAGATCGATCTACGGATCGCGTGGGTGCCCCACGACACGTGCTGACAACCGTCACGCTGGATACAGCAATTCCAGTCGGGCCGAACACAGTAGACAAAGCTCACTTGAGCCGCGTCGTGATATAGCCCAATATAGAGGCGCCGCACACCCACTATGCTTCACAGACGAAGTAATGGATCATCAAATCCCCGAGGGTTTCAAACCCGTAAACATTGAATCATATGATGGCACAACAGATCCCGTGGTTTGGATCGAGGACTATCTCCTTCACATCCACATGGCCCGCGGTGATGATCTACACGCCATCAAATACCTCCCACTCAAGCTCAAAGGACCAGCTCAGCATTGGCTCAACAGCTTGCCAGCGGAGTCAATTGGTTGTTGGGAAGACCTGGAAGCCGCATTCCTTGACAACTTACAGGGCACATATGCGCGATCACCAGACGTAGATGACCTAAGCCACATAATTCAGCAGCCAGATGAATCGGCCAGACAATTCTGGACACGGTTCTTAACCAAGAAAAATCAAATCGTTGACTGTCCGGATGCAGAGGCCCTTGCAGCCTTCAAACATAACATCCGCGACGAGTGGCTTGCCCGGCACCTAGGACAGGAAAAGCCGAAATCCATGGCAGCCCTCACATCACTCATGACCCGCTTCTGCGCGGGAGAGGATAGCTGGCTAGCTCGCAGTAATAACCTGACCAAAAACCCTAGTAGTTTGGATACCAAGGAAAGCAATGGCAGGTCATGTCGCAACAAGCACAAGCGCCGCATTAACGGTGATAATACTGAAGATACAGTAGTCAATGCCGGATTCAGAGGCTCCAAACCCGGTCAGTGGAAAAAGCCGTTCAAAAGAAATACTCAGGGCCCGTCCAATTTGGACCGCATACTCGATCGCTTGTGCCAGATACATGGCACCCTCGAAAAACCAGCCAACCACACCTACAGGGATTGTTGGGTATTCAAGCAGGCAGGCAAGTTAAGTGCCGAACACAATGACAAGGGGCTGCATAGCGATGACGAGGAGGAGCCCCGGCCGCCGAACAATAGAGGACAGAAGGGCTTTCCCCCACAAGTGCGGATAGTGAACATGATATACGCAACCCACATACCCAAAAGGGAGCGGAAGCATGCACTAAGGGACGTATACACGATGGAGCCAGTCGCCCCAAAGTTAAACCCCTGGTCCTCCTGCCCGATCACTTTTGATCGAAGGGACCACCCCACTAGCATCCGCCACGGCGGATTCGCCGCATTGGTTCTTGACCCAATCATTGACGGATTTCACCTCACTAGAGTCCTGATGGACGGCGGCAGCAGCCTGAACCTGCTTTACCAGGATACAGTGCGCAAAATGGGCATAGACCCCTCAAGGATTAAACCCACAAAAATGACCTTTAAAGGCGTCATACCAGGTGTAGAAGCCAATTGTACAGGTTCAATTACACTTGAAGTGGTCTTCGGATCCCCGAATAACTTCCGAAGCGAGGAGTTAATCTTCGACCCCGTTCCGCAGTGGCTATCACGCACTGCTCGGACGAACTGCATTTGCAAAGTTCAATGCAGTGCCGCACTATGCATACCTCAAGCTCAAGATGCCAGGACCTCGAGGAGTAATCACGGTCAATGGAAACACCGAACGCTCTCTCCGGACGGAGGAGCACACGGCGGCCCTCGCGGCGGAAGTACAAAGCATCCTATCAAGGCAATTCTTGAGTCCGATTACTAAACGTCCGGACACCGTCAAGCGCGCCCGGAGTAACCTACAACATGACCGCCTGGCATGTTCCGAGCACGCATAGCAATGCGGCCCCAACCCCAGCCCTCGCGAAATCGCGAGACCAGTACCACGCGTACATAACTACGCTCTAGAGATACCATGGGCATAGGGGAAGGGGCACGAGCAAGGCATGCCTAGAATGCAGCTCAACCGCACCAGGGGCTCCCTATTGTTTCACTCTTTTTTTTCTTTTTTTTTCTTCTTATCCTCAGGACTCCGTTTTCCAGAAGCCCTGTCCGGCAGTAGAAATGCCGAACTCACGATGCAACAGCCAGGGAAGCAAAAAAGCTACGTCGAGTGTCAAGGTGGTCTCTATTACGAGCAGTATACCTGTTTTACATACCACCCCGCAGCCTACCCCTGGAGGGGGACATGTTAAATAGTCCCATCCCTTGCTTATCGCACTATTTGTATCGTTCTGCTTTCATTGCAGTATCTTTTTTAATAAATAGTGCATCACTTTTCGCCTATTATTGCATTCCTTTTTCTATCTATACATGTTCACTTATGACATCTTGCATCCGTACGCTTTGGTACGGCTAAATACACCAGGGGCTTAAGCTCCCCAAAATATGGTGTGATAAGTCCGAACACTTTCACAAGTGTGGCACCCCGAACTTATAGCATTATATGCATCGGCTCCGAATCATGTCTTGGGTCAATAGTTGGGTTTGCCCGGCTCCCATGTTTTTGTACCTTACGTTTCGTTATATCGGCTAAGGTAGCGCTGGGAGAACCACTGCAATTGTGCCCCAGTTGAGCTGGGTTGAGCACCTCAGTGGAGAAAGCTAAAACTGACCGTCATGATAGGGCGAGAGCCGGTCGCTGTTCGGGAGGTTTTTTCGAGTCCCTAAAGACTTATGCCGCTTAGAGCGAGGAGTCGGCTTTGTTATGCGTGGATAGCACCCCGAATTCGGTCTTCCGAACACTAGGGGCTTCGCCGAAATTTAAAATTATAGAATTCTATGGCTAAGTGGGAGTGTTCAAGCATTATAAGTCCGGTTGCCTCATTCATTGTGTTGAGCGCCTCCCTCGAAGGACCCAAAAATGGGAACAAGAGCGCTCAAGTTTATCCCGAACACCCCAGCACTCGTGGCAAGGGGGCTGAAGCCAACGACTTGCCATCTCTCAAGTTTGATAAACGGCCGCACAGAAGGTAATATTTTAAATTAACAAGTGTTGCTTAGCGCATATGAACAAAGTTTTCAGCATACAGGATAACAAATGCGAGTTTACTCAAAAATTACATCTTTGGAGCATTCACCCGCTATAATGCGGGCACCCTTTAGGACGCCCTTATAATACATCTCCGGCGTGCGATACTCCTTGCCTGGCGGTGGCGGGCCCGTCACAAGCTTCTCAGCGTCCATCTTGCCCCACTGCACTTTAGCATGGGCAAGGGCCCGGCGGGCACCTTCAATGCAGGCGGAGTGCTTGATGACTTCAATCCATGGACAGGCGTCCACCAGCCGCTGCACCAGACCGAAGTAGCTCCCATGCATGGCTTCCTTAGGCCACAGCCGAACTATGAGGCCCTTCATGGCCTGTTCGGCCACCTTGTGGAGCTCGACCAGCTGCTTCAGCTGGTCGCTCAGGGGCACCGGATGTCCGGCCTCAGCATATTGAGACTAGAACACCTTTTCTGTCGAGCTCCCCTCCTCGGCTCGATAGAACGCGGCAGCATCAGACACAGTACGGGGCAGATCAGCGAAAGCTCCTGGAGAGCTCCGGATTCGGGTAAGTAACACATAATTCACTTTTATATGCTTGCTTTGCATAAAGAATGCCTTACCCGCCGCTATCTTCTTTATCGCCTCTATCTCCTGGAGGGCCTTCTGGGCTTCGGCCTTAGCGGCTTTGGCACTCTCAAGAGCCAAGGCAAGCTCGGACTCTCGAGTCTTCGAGTCACGCTCCAAACCCTCGTGTTTCTCCACGAGAGCCTGGAGCTCTTGCCGCACCTCCGCCACCCGCGCCTCCTGCTTCTCTCGCTCGGTGCGCTCCAAGGCCGCACTGCTTTCGGCCTTGGACACCGCCTCCTTCAGGGTCGCCACCTCGTTCGTGGCCCCTGCAATACCCACTTATTCCTGTCATTTTTTGCAACCAAATCCTTTTCTATAATGTACAACTTTAATAAGGTATTACTTACCTTCCTTGTCCTCGAGCTGCTTCTCGGCAAGGCCGAGCTCGTTCTCGGACCGCTCGAGGCTCTGCTTCAATGCATTGACCTCCGCAGTCAGTGCGGCAGAAGTCAGCAGTGCAGCCTGCATTCCCATATTGACATATTTCTGTTAGACTCCTGCGTATATCTTTTTAGATCCTCAGCTTGGCTTTTCTTTCCGAACACCAAACTGAGCATCAGGGGCTACTGTCTATGCGGTAATATTCTTACATATCTTAAAAATTTACCTCAAAGCCTGTTAGAAGGCTGGTACAAGCTTCAGTCAGCCCGCTCTTGGCGGACTAAACTTTTTGGATCACCGCACTCATAATAGTGCGGTGCTCCTCGTTGATGGAGGCGCCGTTAAGCGCCTCCAGCAGATTATCCGGCACCTTCGGTTGGAAGGAGGCCGCCGGCGTTGCAGTCTTGCCCTTCTTATGAAGGGGCTACCCGCAGGACTCCGGAACCACTGAAGGTTCCGGTACGGAGTCCAGCACAGGGCCGAACTTATAGCACTCTGGGGTTTTAGCCCCCTTGCGCCCGGAGTCTGGGAGGTCGCCTTGTGGCGCCTCCAGGACCACCTCCTCCTGGTTGGGCCCCTTCTGGGACTCCACCGCGGTGTCTTCTGCGCCGTGAGGGGAGGAGGCCGTCGGAAGTGAAGTGCTATTCACATCCGACGAACCCAGGGAACCGCTCGACGAAGCGGGAAGCTCATCCTTGGGTGGGCTACATGCTTGTATTCGGCGTTAGAAGACATTATGCGACAAATAAAAAATCATGAGTTATTTTGGAATCCGGACACTTACGATCTCGCCAGGGGCTTGGCCCACGAGGGCCACTCCTCTTCGCCGTCGTCGGCGTTGGTGGAGTAGTCCGGAGGAAGGGTCCTTCCCTTCTTGGACCCTCCGGCCTCCCCAGTTGGGGTGGCCTTCCTTTTCTTCTCTCCCCCCGTTGGGGGAGAAGCCTCTTTCTTCTCCTCCTCGTCTTCGCGGGAGGAGTCCACCTCGGAGTCATCAGACGATGAGTCTGATAACACCTGATGACGGGAACTCTTTCGAGTTCCCGTGGCCTTCTTCTTGGCCTTCTTCTCCGGCACCACGTGAGGTGCCAGAACCAGCAGCCCTGTCAAACGGGCATCCGCTGGGTCTTCTGGCAAAGGAGCCGGACAGTTAGCCTGCTCGGCCTTCTTCAGCCAGTCCTGTCAAAGGTGAGGGAGTTTAGATCCCGCATAGTGTCAAACTATGAAAGAGTGTCATGTAAAGGGTAAAATAGCTTACCTCGTCGGCTTTACGCCGCGAGCTGAATCCGCGATCTTCGGTAGCGGATACGGGAGCCTCGGTGCCCTTGAACAGCACCTTCCAGGCATCTTCATACATAGTGTCGAAGAGCCTGCTCAAGGTTTGGTGCTGTTCCGGATCAAACTCCCACAAATTGAAGGCCCGTTGTTGGCACGGGAGGATCCGGCGTATGAGCATGACCTGGACTACGTTGACAAGCTTGAGATTCTTGTTTACCAGCTTTTGGACGCAGGCTTGGAGTCCGGTCAGCTCTTCCGAATCTCCCCACATTAGGCCCATCTCTTTCCAGGAGGTAAGCCGTGTGGTGAAACCATATCAGAATTCGGGGGCCGCCGCCCATTTGGGGTCGCGTGGCTCGGTGATGTAGAACCACCCCGATTGCCACCCCTTTATTATCTCCACAAAGGAGCCCTCGAGCCAAAGGACGTTGGCCATCCGGCCCGCCATGGCACCTCCGCACTCCGCTTGGCGGCCGCCCACTACCTTCGGCTTGACATTAAAAATCTTCAGCCATAAGCCGAAGTGGGGCTGGATGCAGAGGAAGGCCTCGCACACGACGATGAACACCGAGATGTTGAGGATGAAGTTCGAGGCCAGATCGTGGAAATCTAGGCCATAGTGGAACATGAGCCCCCAGACAAATGGGTGAAGTGGAAAACCTAGTCCGCGGAGGAAGTGGGTGACGAACACCACCCTCTCATGGGGCGTGGGGGTAGGAAGGAGCTGCCCCTTGTCGGGGAGCCGATGCGCGATGTCGCTGGATAAGTATCCGGCCTTCCACAGCTTTTTGACTTGTTCCTCTATTACGGAGGAGACCATCCACTTGCCTCCCGCGCCGGACATGGCTGGGGAAGGTTGAGGCGAGATGTGCGGACTTGGGCGCTGGAGCTCTAGTGCGCGGAAATGGATAAGCAAAGGAGGAAGAAGGCGTAGGTCAAAAGGTGGATCCTTATCCCCTTATATGGACAGACGAAACTATGCGTCCCCACCAGCCTGATAAAACTCGCTTATCTCCCAAGTGCTGTAATCAATGGCGTGGTTGGGTTACCCACGTCCGTATTGATGAGAATCCCGGAATAAGGGGGCACGGTCTCCGCTTTGACAAGACGTGCCAAGGAAACCGCCTTGCTAAACACGCTGAGGTGGGACAGTAAAAATTCCAGTAAAGGCTTGGCCGTGATGTGACGTCACACTGCAAAATACGTCAGCAGATTAAATTTGTGTGAAGATTATTCTCTTTACAGTGGTATGTGGAACTTATTTTGCAGAGCCGGACACTATCCTTGTGTTCAAAATCTTCTATGAAGTATTCGGAGGAGGAACCCGCCTTGCAATGCCGAAGACAATATGCGCGCCGGACTCGTCATCATTGAAGCCTGGTTCATGGGCTACTGAGGGAGTTCTGGATTAGGGGGTGTCCGGCTAGCCGAACTATCACTGTTGGCCGGACTCCTAGACTATGAAGATACAAGATTGAAGACTTCGTCCCGTGTCCGGATGGGACTTTCCTTGGCGTGGAAGGCAAGCTTGGCGATTCGGATATGTAGATCTCCTACCAACCAACTCTGTGTAACCCTAACCCTCTCCGATGTCTATATAAACCGGAGGGTTTTAGTCCGTAGGACAAACAACAATCATACCATAGGCTAGCTTCTAGGGTTTAGCCTCTCTGATCTCGTGGTAGATCTACTCTTGTACTACCCATATCATCAATATTAATCAAGCAGGAGTAGGGTTTTACCTCCATCGAGAAGGCCCGAACCTGGGTAAAAGCATCGTGTCCCTTGTCTCCTGTTACCATCCGCCTAGACGCACAGTTCGGGAACCCCTACCCGAGATCCGCCGGTTTTGACACCGACAGTGGGGCTTATGATTTGACTGCTCATTACTCACTATTAATGCGGCGCAACGACCGGGCTGAGTCTCCCATGCGGTTCTGCACTACCCCCTCGGTTCTTAAATATACTCCGGAGTATTTGTCTTTCTAGAGATTTCAACGAGTGACTACTCAAATATTTGTCTTTTTAGAGATTCAAATGGACTACTACATACGGATGTATATAGACATATTTTAGAGTGTAGATTCACTCATTTTGCTCCGTATGTAGTCACGTGTTGAAATCTCTAGAAAGATGAATAGAATATTTAGGAGTGGAGGGAGTACACATACGAAGCAAAATGAGTGAATCTACACTCTAAAATATGCCCATTTGAAATTTGTAAAAAGACAAATATTTAGGAACGAAGGAGTATAATTTTGTGCATGGCACATGGACCTGGATGATGAAGAGGCTTCTGGCAATGCTATCAAGCTTCCATCATTTGTTTACATAATTGATGTACTATACAAATAATTTTCCAGCGACATGAAATTGTACAATGGTGTGAGCTTTCAGCTTTTGTTTCGTGTGTTTTGCCATTGATTCTCTTTCAAAAACAATAGAAACCAACTTCCTTGCTAATGCATGTCAATTATTAGCATATCAGAGCTAATAATTACATCACAACTGAAGACAGAGTTGTGAGAAGGTCTTAAATTAAAATTGATCCATGCTTTCATTGGCAGCAACGTCCCCCTAGCTCTGTCTAAATCAACAAGGCATGTTGGGAAAAAAAGTAGCTGTCTGGAGCATGCAACATTCCGATCATTTTGTGCAGTTCCACTAAATAGAGTTGAGCGTCCCTGTTCCAAAGATATTAAGTGTGATTACGATAATAGAGGACTGCTAATGAAACAATAAACACACAAATAGAAGCTGGTCACCTTTGCAGTCTCTCTTAAGACTAACTAGTTGGAGAAGATTAGGCTCAGAGTTGGATGAGGAGGATAGCGCAAAACCAATCTCCCTTTGTGCAGTCGCATTGAAATGTAGAGATGTTGCCCGTGTGACATTTTAGTACAACTGCACAAAACACTCTTAAGAAAAACGTGATTTGTGCAGTTCACCAAAAGGTCGCAATAGCAACGAGGTGAAATGGATAGCCCTGTTTGCAAAAAAGAGGTAGAAAGGAAACAATTACTGGCCAATAACAGTTGATGACACATGCGACGACAAAAAAGAAGCATATTCATTGTCCTAAGGGAAGATAACAACACGGTTGTGTTTGTCTAAAACGGTGTGAGGACGAGAATGCAATATGGAAAGTACGCCGGACGAGCTACGTTTTGGGCAAAGAACTATGGAAGATCCACATGCAGCGACGTGGGAAGACGGGCAGTGGAGCAAGGCCGGAGGGGATACCTGGAGGTCGTCGGGATGTAACTAGGTGAGCAGCGGCGGGCGGAATCTGCGAGCAGGTGGCGTAGGCCCTGCTGCGCTGGAGCTTGGTTAGAGAGAACGGCCTGTACCGCAGATCAGGACGTGCTGCCTCGGCGCCGTCGAACAGAGAAACGATGCACTTCCTCCCTTTCCCCCGACGGACGGGATGCGGCCGGATCAGTGACCAACGATGAGAGAGAGAGAGGCCACCGCACTCCCTTTCCCCCGGCGGACGGGATGCGGCCGGATCAGTGACCAACGGTGAGAGAGAGAGAGGCCACCGCAGCCTTGTGTGAGATACTCTGAAGAGCGACAAACCAGGCAGGCAAGCTCCATTGTATATAGTTAGCAGACTACCTTTTTCTCCATAAAAATCGTTTTATATTCTGTGTACGTGCCATTCAGCGTTATAACTTTATTTAAAAATAATGCAGCAACGCATCAAGTTGAACTTTGTTTCGTGCACGCGTGGTACACGACCTCCCTAGGTAAACAACCGCTACATGTGTTCAAATTAGCAAGTGGGCTGCCATTTCCTAAAGAAATGAGCTCCACCGTGTACCCGCGTGGGTGTGGCTGGGCACGAAGCGTGAGTACGTGCATGGTGCACCTATTCTCTTCTTGTATACGTACACCACCTACGTGGGGTTGTGTGAGAGAGATACAAACCTAGAGAGATATAGTGTGTGGGTTCTTGAGAGTTCTTTTGGGGGGGTCAATCAAAAAATGTAACATATGCAATGTGTGTGAAATAGTGTCCTGGATATAACATATATATAGAGGGGGCGATCCACAAGAAGAGAGTGGAGGTATCATCGGCTTGAGGTGTCCATAGAATCGAAGAGAGGGATGATATGTGTGTGTGTGTGTGTGTGCGCGCGCGCAATCGATAAAGAGTGCCATCGAATTTGTGTGTGCCCACGTCAAAGATATAGAGTGACTGGCCTACTGGAACGTGAGAGGGACATGTGCAGTTTGTCTCTGTGGCATGGATACCTACCTGCGGTGCTCGACTATCAGTGTGTGGTGGGGGAAGAGGGAGGCCCAATTAACTATAAGGTACAATGGCTGGTATATGTGTGGAGGAGGAGAGAGGCCTACCTCATGTATTAAGGAGATCGATCTGCCTCATGTATTAAGGGAGATCGATCGGCATCCATGCATATGTGCAGGAGAGGAATAAGGTTGGGAGAGCGACAAAGCTAGAGTGTTGGAGGGGGTGGTAGTGGAGTTGCTTATAACAAATGGTGGGATAGGCTTGCTAGACAAACGGAGGGCACGCCCGCACTATCAATAAGAGAGGAGATGACTGCTTGTTGTCTATGCACGTGCGTGTGAGAGACGGGTCAGGAGGCATGCATGAATGATGAGGGGGGATGATGTGGCTGTGGTAAGCAGACGTAACTACATAGGAAGATCAATCGCCCTTTGTTAGAGAAGGAGAGACATAACTTGTGAGGTACGTCGATCGATGGGGGGTAGTTAAAGTTAATCTAGGTATATGTTGGGAGATCGATCGGTATACATGCATGTGTGTGTTAGAAGCAAATGAGGCACGAGGAGAAGGATAGAGAGAGAGGGATGCATCTAGGAGGTGGTACGAGAGGCATACTATATCGAGGGGGAAGGAGTGTGCGAGTACGAGAATGATGAAAAGTTTGGTGGGAGTGAGGCATGGACGGTGACAAGAGAAGAGGGGAAGCTTGTGTTTGTGCTAGGCACACCTGGCTAGAGAGGCATATTGATTGATGTGTGCCGTAAAGAAGGAGCTGGGGGGCCTACACACACCGTGGGTGAACGACCTAAAGTGAAAAGACGAATTTGCACGATGGAGCTAGAGAATGCTGAGGGAGGGTGAGAGGGATGCGGGCGTGTGCATGACAAGAGAAAGTTAGCGCTAGCTACAAAGATAAGAGGGTTGTGTGGGTGTAAAAGACGAATAGAGATCATATATACTTCATTATAAAAAGAAAATTCGGATATTTGAAGAATTTATCATAGTGTTTTAAACCGGCGCATGTGTGAATATATATAACGGTGATACACATGGTGTGGTTATGAACATGTTATACTACATTTAATATATTTTATCTCTACTCTTATAAAAAATGGAGTTGTTGATGATGGTGTGCCTGCCATCCTGCATTCCAGGCCGTCCGATTTATATCTGGCGGATAGCAAGGAAACTATGATGGTTGAAGTTGGCAACAATCATGATTGTAGATTCTTATTGAAATAGAGAAACAAATTCAAATTTAGTTCAAATTGCAGTGTTAGTATAGACATTTGGAATGCACTAAAATGTTGGTATGAGTAGGTTACATGCATTATACAGCAAGAGAAAAAATTTAATCGGACATAACATGGATTCATACTCCCTCCTTCCATCTATATAGGGCATAATGAGATTTTTAAGACCGCCTTTGACTATTGACAAGATTAATAGTACATGACATGCACAATGTGAAAATTATATCATTGAAAGAACCTTTCACAGACGAATTTAGCGGTGTGCTTTGTGTAAGTTGCATGACATATATTATTGCTCTAATATTTGGCAAAGTTAGCATCGAAAAACGCATTAGGCCCTATATAGATGGAAGGAGGGAGTAGCTTTGAATAGCATTTGTATAGTAAAACGGTGCAAGACTCTCTCTTTGTGTGGTGTGAATAGTTTTATTTTTTCTTTTTCTTTTTGGTTGAGGGAAGTGCGAATTGATTTGGTACGTACAAGTAAAATATTACTACATGTTAGGCTTGTCCCTAAAATTCAACCCGTGTCTTGTTATATCCCGAAAATTCAGATATCGTGCTCCCAAAACTGGCGCCTTCACAACCCGCGCCTTGCTATCCCTACAACGCGCGCGAAAACTCCCTCTAGCTGCCAAATCCTGACACGCGAAATCCCCCTTCTAACCCTAGGCCGAAAGGGCCGCTAGTTCAAATCAGTGGGGGGTACTTTTGTAACACACCCTACATTTTGGACAAGCGCGTCCCTAAGTCATCGCCCCCTTTCGCCATTCAAAATCCTAGGCCGCCATAACCTCTCCGCTCCAGCCGTGAAACCCCACCCTTCTTCGTCCGCCATGTCACCGCTGCAAAGCCGGAGCCTCTTCCCCGATGACGTCGTCCACCGCAATAGCTCGACGTCCCTTGTCCACCTCCTCGGATGAGGATCCGTCGTCCATCTCGCCGTCCCATCGGTTCAGCCGCCCCGTCCTCCACCTCCAAGGAGATGCTCCGATGATCGCCTCATCTATCGCGACTGCTCCATCCCCACAGCGCCGCCTTAACCTGCTCCACCAAAACTGCCGCATCCTCACCAACTCCTCGGACGAAGCCGAGGCCTACTCGGCGCCACCAAAGAGGTTGTACACTCATTGCATCGCACCTTCTCCTTAACTCGACCTCCCGGTGCCGACGGTGCTCCATCCCGCACCCCCATGGAGCGGCTACCTTGAAGCCGGCGCCGCGGGCGACATCTCCATGGAGGCTCTCCCCCAGTGCGTGGCCCCTTCAGCGGCGGCGTCCATACCAGCCGGATCTGCTGCTGCTGCTCCGGATCTCGCTCGCTCGCTCGCGTTGCTGCTGCTCCGGCTCTCGCTCGATCGCTCGCTCTCCCAGTTGCTGCTGCTGCTCTCCCCCTCGCTCGTGCTGCTGCTCTACTCCGATTAAGCCACACTTCAGTCGACTGAATCGACTTTTGGGTCAGTCGATTTTCAGGGGTTGGGGGGGGGGCTCACCGGAGTTAAGGAAGAACCACCCGCAGCGGGGACAGGGGCTCGCCAGAGAGGTACTCCACTATCTATCTTAGGGTTTAGGGTGGGGGCGGGGGGCCTAGAGGGCTGGGCGTGGCGGTGGTGGCGAGTTGTTTCGGGGCAGCGAGGCGGCGCTGGGGCCGGCGGTTCGGCCGGTGGTGGCTGGCGGCTCAGGGGGGTGCAGATTGAAGATGAACTGCAGGCCCTCCCTAAACTACATGTCAAGTGCCTCTCTACTACCATTGCGTTCAGTTTTGACAGTAGCATTCAGATTCCACAGTAAATTTCAGTTTCGACAGTTAAGTTCAGAGTCAACAGTTTTTACCTCATCTATTGTAGTCAGGTGGTTTTTGGTGATGTAAATTTTACATCCATTTTACATCATCTATTGGAGATGCTATTAGAATCCCACTTGAGATTGACGATGTCTATCTTGTGCTGCTTCAGCCTTGACGTCTTACGGCTCACCGGAGCTGCTCCAATGACAGAACGATCCATCACAACAGAGCAGTGCCCTAGACACCGTCTACAGATTCCTCAAATCTTCCTCCACACCTCCAACAGCCACCTCTGCCTCAACTGCTTTAGCGACCAACCCAATGATGCTGAGGTCGACACGGCTACGGCAAAGAGGTTGTACACTTGTTGCATCACTTATTACTATACATTCACGTCGATCCATTAGGGCTATTTTGGTTCAACAGAAAAGCATCGATCCACTGGTTGTTACCATCACTCTAAATTTCTGCATGCTCTCCTTACATAATCTCAACATATTTTTTTCGTATGCATGTCAGATATTGTACACAGTCATGCTGAACATGTACAGAAAAAGAGAAGAGTTTTGTGCGGCAATACAATGTCATGCAGACATCGCTCCATGGTGGGTTCAATGGCAAACCCTCCCCACCCCTATCCAGATTGTAATCCAGAGGAAGATATCTGTTCTGAGGCGGATTCAGACGCTGCTGACCACTCCTATTTACCCCCCAAGGTGTTTGCTCTACCTTGGCATGATGATGTTAGTCATATCATGCATGTGTTGCCTTGCAGTGCCTACTTTTGACATATATGTCATCTTCTTAGTTTAGACATGTTCTGTAATGCCACCTGTTTAGTTTCTATATAATATATGGGAATTATGCAGTCTCATGTCTTTTAGCCAGCCATAATATATGTGAAATGTGCAATGCCATCCTGTTTAACAAGGCATCATATATTTGAATGATATCTTGCCCATCCTTTTCTTCATTACATTTCCATTTGTCGACAATGTTTGTACATTAAACTACTCTTCCTGTGAATTAGCCATTTGGGTGGAGATGGAAAAATCTGGAGTGAAAACAAGGCCTTCATAGCAGACAGTGCTACCTGTCAAAGCAGATCTCTTGTTGGGTCCCGATAGCTCCTCGGAGATGGATTCAGAGACAGATGACCAGTCCTATTCCCCCACTGAGGTGTATGCTCTAACTTGGCACGGTTATACTGCTCATATCATGCATATGGTGTCTTGCATTGCATAGTTTAGACATCATATACACAATATTCAACATCATGTTCTTAGTTCAGGCATCATATCAAATGCCCTCTGTTTAGCATATAAATCACATATGTGAATTAAATGATGCAATCCTGATTACTTAGATAACATGTAGGTGAATTATGTCATGCGATCCTGTTTAGTTATTCATCATATCTTTGAATTATGTTATGCTATGCTATCCAGTTTAGATAGACATCATATATGTGAAATTATGTCATGCTATCCGTTTTAGTTAAACAATATACATGTCAACTATTTCATGCCCTCTTTTTTCCACACTATCTATTGCATCTATCTCTCATACAATGTGTGTACACTCAACTATGTTTTATCAGCCATTTGAATTGGAGCGGGTGATGCCAGTATCTAGCGGACTAAAAACACGGTCTTCAAATAAAACAGTGCTACCTCTTGGTGGAGATAGCACCCCGGTTGTACATGCACAAGAACCAGCCCTACCACACATAACCCAAACTCTCGCAGATTGTACCCCTACTGCGATGGACAGAGAACCAGCTTCACCCAATCTAACCCCAACCCCAGCCGATAGTAACCCAGTTCCTGTTGACACAGCACCATCTCCACCACAGAGCTCCCAAACAAGAGCAGTTAGTAAGGCAGCTCCAGTGCCCAAAGGGCCAGTACTATCACGGCGAACCCCAACTCCACCAGTTAGTACGCCTATTCCTGTGGAGGAAGCACAACCAGCTAGTCGTAGTTTAGCATCTATCACATTTGATGTTGTTAAATCGTATGTGCGTATCTTCCCATCTTGGAAATATTATACTGAAGATGAAGGAAAATGCCAGTTGCAGGTGTTTGTCCAGGAGTTATGTGTAAGTAATGTTATTCATGGCAATTACTTTGCTTCGTCCCATACATCCTACCTCCATGATGGTTATAATACAGCAAATTTTCCCATTTTTCTCTATAGAGAAGGACCGATTTGGAAACTCAGGATGAGGTAACCTATGCTAATACCTCTGCTATCTTCAAGAATGCTTGGTGGCAGTATCGGAATTACTTGAAGAAAACGTACTTCACCGGCAAAGAAACTCATCAAATTCCCTTACGTTCTCCTGAGACACATTCACTGGACGTTGACTGGGAATGCCTTGTTCTGTACTGGTCCCAAACCAAGAATGTGGTAAGGTCTATGAGCTCATTTTCTATTTTTAAGTATTATATTCTTGCGTCTTACTATACTCTGTTCATGTAGAACAAGTGCCTAAACCTGAAGAACAACTGTTCTAATTTAAGATTCCATTGCTATCATAGTTTAAAAAATCGCTAGGCGTTAACTGTGCGTTTTGCCACCACCTTGCGCTTTACTGACCAAAGCGCATGCTTATGCGCAGTTATGCACAGATTAAGCGTAGTTATGCACAATGCATTTTGCCAACGCCTAGAGCCTAGGCGCGCTTAAGCGCTCGCTTAGGCGCACCTTTTTTAACTATGATTGTTTTGCTCTTGTATCACTGTATTTACTCATACAAACTTATTTTTAAATTAAAGGATCCAATCGAAACTCCAATGGCACAGCAGGTATGTTCATGCATGTTTCTTTAACAGGTTTGCTCTTATTAATAGCTCTGTTGATTTCAATTTCAATTGTGTATACAGTTGACTTTCGTATCATGCACATTACTAGCATCACAACGGAGCCAATAGTGTTGTTGTACATGTAGACCCGTGGTACCCATCTGAAATCTTGTTGTGCCGTGTAGTTTCCCACGCTTTGTATTCTTTCACTGCTGCTTTGTCTTGAACTGATATGATTTGAACTGTGTCTCTATTTTGATTTGGCAAGACAATGCAGTGACCATAGGACATAGATATATGTTTGTTTGATGCTTTTATTATGTACTAGTACTTGGCAATAGAAGGCTTGGTAGTTTAATCCTGTCCACCTTACTAATGAACTGGTTCACTAAAATGAGTTTCATATACTAGTACATGCTAAACTTGTTATGTGTCTGCTTGTTTCTTCTTATAGAATGCTGACAGAATATTGGGGAAGAGTGCCTTATTAAGCAATGGTAAAGGAAGTAATGCAGATAAGGTTCAGGATAGTGACATCCTTGTTGGTCTCCAACAAAGCTGATAAAACAGCTAAGGAAGACTATCTTGAAGACAGCGAGACAACCCCAAAGTCCTGTCTTGGTTTAGTGTTCGAGTTACTGGCCACTACCGCTTGCACAAGCTATTCAAACTCACCGTCTGAATCAGTTCGGTTTCTTGAGTCTCAACTACAAGCTGAAAGACATCGATCAGCTGTGCTGCGACAAGAAGCGGAAGGACTGCGGAAGTCCCTGGAGCATTCAGATGCATACTTTCTGGTGCAACAGCAAGCGTTGGAGGATTTTAGCGCCAAACAGGACAAAGTAAATAAGCTTGCTAAGCTTATTGCCAGCATGGTGGATACCCAGGATAATGTTTCTTGAGCTCTTCTGAAGTTGTTTCAGTTATGCTCTTGTTTTGCTACCGCATTTATTTGCACTGGTAGCCAATTTTGACGGCCAGTGTATGTAATATGTTGCTTTGTTCCCTATATTTGCACTGGTGTGGCGAACTTTGATGCCGAGTGGATGTAGTAATAGGCTAGCGTTAATTGCTTGCTTATTTATTTCCTTATTGTCTTGTTTAGTTGTTTGCTTGTAGTCACTATAGTTCTTTTTCTGTGTTTTTCTAGTGGCCACAATAGCCTATTTTTGGTAACTAGGCCAAAATAATCATGGCAACACACAGACTGTTGTAACCATGGGCCTCCTGCAGGCCATATGATCCATGGGCCTTCTTCCGGACGTAGGATCCATTGGCCTTCTATACGGGCCGTAGGATCCATTGGCCTTCTATATGGACCTTAGGATTCATGGGCCTTCTATGGGCCGTAGGGTCCATGGGACTTCTACGGGTCGTACGATCCATAGGCCTTCTACGGGCCGTATTATGCATGGGCCTCATATGGGCCGTAGGATCCATGGGCCTTCTACAGGGTGTATCATCATTTCGCCAATCATGGGTCGTACTATTCGTGGACCATAACGGGTCGTTAATAGGCCGTATTTGATAACTCTATGAAAACAGCCCAACGGTTTTTTTTGACATGAAAACAGCCCAATGTATTAACGGTCCGCAAACGGGCCGACTGTAACGACGGGCTGAATTTGGCCTACAACCAAAAAATGACAGTAACAGGCCATATGTAACCGAATGCTGCAAATGAGCCCAAGAATCAATGGGCCCTGAGAAGGCCGAAAGATAACTTGGGCTAGAACGGCCCAATGGAATAACGGGCCGTTAATGGGTATAAAGTGATACACTGTTCATTACGGGCCAGTTTCACCATGGGCCGTTAATGGGCCAAGAGTTACAAAGGGCCTCATATGGGCCGAAAGAAGTCATGGGCCACACATGGGCTAGAAGTTAAAACGGGCTCGAATCATATTGGACGGCCCAGATGACGCTACTGGCCTAATTCGGAGAGGTCGTAACGGGCCCTGGGTTAGCGGGCTGTAAATGGGCTATATGCGAATAGGTCGTTAACAGGCTTTCTGTGGGCCGGCCCGCCACCTTTTGACCAAGTTAAATGGGCCGGCCTTTTCACAGGAATGGGCCTCTGTTGGGCCATGCCACGTGTCATCGTATCATAGGCGCCTTCGGTCCAATGAGTGGATGACATCTGTCCCAACGGTGAGCCGACACGTGTTTCCTCCAGCCAATGATGATTTTACACATGAAAAATCCCCATTGGTCGGGGCTGTTAATGGGTTATCAGATCCAAAACTGGACCCAATAGCTTAACGGTGTTCCATTACGGTGGATGCCACGTGTCGGTCACACTTGACGAAAGCACTTCTGTGACGCACGATTTATCGTCATGGAAGTGGACACTTCCATGATGATAATTTTGGTAATGTCATGGAACACTTCTACGACAGCACAGGTATGACTATCTTGATTCTGTCATAAATTTGTCATGGATGTACATGCATGACAAAAAATGCGACCTACTGTGACAAACACGTATCATCGCGGAAGTGTATTTTTTTGTAGTAAGGGTCCGCACGCTTAACATTCGTTGACAATATATTATTATATGAGTTATGTATGTTGGTGACCGAATGTTGTTCGGAGTCCCGGATGAGATCACGGACATGACGAGGAGCTCCGGAATGGTCTGGAGGTAAAGATTGATATATGGGATAATAGTGTTTTGGTCTCTGGCAGGGTTCGGGAATTCACCGGAAAGGGTTCCAGATGTTTCCCGAAATGTTTGGGTGCGAGAACACTTTATTTGGGCCAAAGGGGAAAGCCCACAAGGTTTTTGGAAAGCACAAAAGGAAGTTTTGCGGAGTCCATGGGCCAGGCGCCAGGGTCCCTGGCGTCTGGTCCTGGAGTCCGAGAAGGACTATTGCCTTTCGGGTAAAACCAACTTTGAGGAGGCTTTTACTCCAAGTTTCGACCCTAAGGCTCAACATATAAACAGAGGGGCAGGGCTAGCACCCAAGACACATCAAGATTCACCAAGTCATGTGCCGGCAACCCCATCCCCTCTAGTTTATCCTCTGTCATAGTTTCCGTAGTGCTTAGGCGAAGCCCTGCCGAGATTGTTCTTCATCAACACCGTCACCACGTCGTCGTGCTGCCGGAACTCATCTACTACTTCACCCGTCTTGCTGGTTCAAGAAGGCGAGGACGTCATCAAGATGAACGTGTGCTAAACGCGGAGGTGCCGTACGTTCGGTACTTGATCGGGGCGGATAATGAAGGTGTATGACTACATCAACTGCGTTGATAAACGCTTCCTCTTACGGTCTACGAGGGTACGTAGACACACTCTTCCCCCTCGTTGCTATGCATCTCCTAGATAGATCTTGCGTGAGCGTAGGAATTTTTTTGAAATTGCATGCTACGTTCCCCAATAGTGGCATCCGAGCCAGGTCTATGCGTAGATGATATGCATGAGTAGAACACAAAGAGTTGTGGGCGGTGATCGTCATACTGCTTACCAGCAATGTCTTATTTTGATTCGGCGGTATTCTTGGATGAAGCGGCCCGGACCAACCCTACGTGACCACGTTCATGAGACCGGTTCCACCGATAGACATGCAACTAGTTTTGCATAAAGGTGACTGGCGGGTGTCTGTTTCTCCTACTTTAGTTGAATCAAATTTGACTATGGCCGGTCCTTGTTGAAGGTTAAAACAGCAAACTTGATAAATCACCGTTGTGGTTTTTATGCCGTAGGTAAGAACGGTTCTTGCTAGAAGCCCATGGTAGCCACGTAAAACTTGCAACAAAAAAGTAGAGGACGTCTAACTTGTTTTTGCAGGGCATGCTTGTGATGTGATATGGTCAAGTCATGATGTGATATACGTTATTGTATGAGATGATCATGTTTTGTAGAAGTTATCGGCAACCGGAAGGAGCCTTATGGTTGTCTCTTTATTGTATGAAATGCAAACATCATGTAATTGCTTTACTTTATCACTATGCGATAGCGATAGTTGTAGAAGCAATAGTTGGCGAGACGACCACGACGCAATGATCGAGATGAAGGTGTCTAGCCGGTGACAATGGAGATCATGATGATGCTTTGGAGATGGAGATCAAAAGCACAAGATAATGATGGCCATATCATGTCACATATTTTGATTGCATGTGATGTTTATCTTTATGCATCTTATTTTGCTTAGTACGACGGTAGCACTATAAGATGACCCCTTACCTAAAATTTCAAGGTATAAGTGTTCTCCTTGAGTATGCACCGTTGCGACAGTTCTTCGTGCTGAGACACCACATGATGATCGGATGTGATAGGCTCTATGTTCTAATACAAAGGGTGCAAAATAGTTTTGCACGCGGAATACTCGGGTTAAACTTGATAAGCCTAGCATGTACAGACATGGCCTCGGAACACTGGAGACCGAAAGGTCGAACGTGAATCATATAGTAGATATGATCAACATAGAGATGTTCACCATTGATGATTACTACATCTCACGTGATGATCGGACATGGTTTAGTTGATTTGGATCACGTATCATTTATATGACTTAAGGGATGTCAATCTAAGTGGGAGTTCTTAAGTAATTTGATTAATTGAACTTAATTTATGATGAACTTAGTCCTGCTAGTATTTGCATATCTATGTTGTAGATCAATGGCCCGTGCTACCATTCCCTTGAATTTTAATGCGTTCCTAGAGAAAGCTAAGTTGAAAGATGATGGTAGCAACTACACGGATTGGGTCCCTAACTTGAGGATCATCCTCATTGCTGCATAGAAGAATTATGTCCTTTATGCACCGCTAGGTGAAAGGCCTGCTGCAGGAGCAGATGCTGATGTTTTGAACGTCTGGCAAGCTCGTTCTGATGACTACTCGATAGTTCAGTGTGCCATGCTTTATGGCTTAGAATCGGGACTTCAAAGACATTTTGAACATCATGGAGCATATGAGATGTTCCAAGAGTTGAAGTTAATATTTCAAGCAAATACCCGAGTTGAGAGATATGAAGTCTCTAACAAGTTCTATAGCTGCAAGATGGAGGAGAACAGTTTTGTCAGTGAACACATACTCAGAATGTCTAGGTATCATAATCACTTGACTCGGCTGGGAGTTAATCTTCCAGATGATAGTGTTATTGACAGAGATCTCCAATCACTGCCACCAAGCTACAAAGGCTTCGTGATGAACTATAATATGCAAGGGATGGAGAAAACTATTCCCGAGCTCTTCATAATGCTCAAAGCTGCGAAGGTAGAAATCAAGAAGGAGCATCAAGTGTTGATGGTTAACAAGACCACTAGTTTCAAGAAAAAAACTAAGGGAAAGAAGGGGAACTTAAAGAAGAATGGCAAGCAAGTTTCCACTCCCGGGAAGAAGCCCAAAGCTGGACCCAAGCCTGAAACTGAGTGCTTCTACTACAAAGGGACTAGTCACTGGAAGCGGAACTGCCCCAAATATTTGGCGGATAAGAAGGATGGCAAAGTGAACAAAGGTATATTTGATATACATGTTATTGATGTGTACCTTACTAATGCTCGTAGTAGTGCCTGGGTATTTGGTACTGGTTCAGTTGCTCATATTTGTAACTCGAAACAGGGACTATAGATTAAACGAAGATTGGCTAAGGATGAGGTGACGATGCGCGTCGGGAATGGTTCCAAGGTCGATGTGATCGCCGTCGACACACTACCTCTACATTTACCTTTGGGATTAGTTTCAAACCTGAATAATTGTTATTTGGTGCCAGCATTGAGCATGAACATTATATCTGGATCTTGTTTAGTGTGAGATGGTTATTCATTTAAATCAAAGAATAATGGTTGTTCTATTTATATGAGTAATATCTTTTATGGTCATGCACCCTTGAAGAGTGGTCTATTTATTTTGAATCTCGATTGTATACATATTCATAATATTGATGCCAAAAGATGCATAGTTGATAATGATAGTGCAACATATTTGTGGCATTGCCATTTAGGTCATATTGGTTTCAAACACATGAAGAAACTCCATGCAGATGGACTTTTGGAATCACTTGATTATGAATCATTTGATACTTGCGAACCATGCCTCATGGGCAAGATGACTAAGACTCCGTTCTCTGGAACAATGGAGCGATCTGATGACTTATGGGAAATAATATATACCGATATATGCGGTCCAATGAGTGTTGAGGCTTGCGGCGGGTATCGCTATTTTCTGACCTTCGCAGATGATTTGAGCAGATATGGGTATATCTACTTAATTAAACACAAGTCTGAAACATTTGAAAAGTTCAAAGAATTTCAGAGTAAAGTGGAGAATCATCATAACAAGAAAATAAGGTTTCTACGATCTAATTGCGGAGGCGAATATTTGAGTTACGAGTTTGGCTTTCATTTAAAACAATGTGGAATAGTTTCATAACTCACGCCACCTGGAACACCATAGCATAATGGTGTGTCAGAACGTCATCACCATACTTTATTAGATATGGTGTGATCTATGATGTCTCTTACCGATTTACCACTATCATTTTGGGGTTATGCATTAGAGATAGCTGCATTCACGTTAAATAGGGCACCGTCTAAATCCGTTGAGATGACACCATATAAACTGTGGTTTGGCAATAAACCTAAGTTGTCGTTTCTTAAAGTTTGGGGTTGCGACACTTATGTCAAAAGGCTTCAGCCTAATAAGCTCGAAACTAAATAGGAGAAATGTGTCTTCATAGGATACCCTAAGGAAACAATTGGGTACACTTTCTACCACAGATCCGAAGGCAAGATCTTTGTTGCCAAGAATGGAACCTTTCTAGAGAAGGAGTTTCTCTTGAAAGAAGTGAGTGGGAGGAAAGTAGAACTTGATGAGGTAATTGTACCTTCTCTCAATTTGGAAAGTATATCATTCAAGAAATCCATTCCCGTGATGCCTACGCCAACTAGAGAGGAAGCTAATGATGATGATCATGAAACTTCAGATCAAGTTACTACTAAACCTCATAGGTCAACCAGAACACGATCGACACCAGAGTGGTACGGTAATCCTGTTCTGAAAGTCATGTCACTAGACCATGGAAAACCTACAAACTATCGAGAAGCTATGATGAGCCCAGATTCCGATAAATGGCGTGAGGCCATGAAATCTGAGATAGGATCCATGTATGAGAACAAAGTGTGGACTTTGGTGGATTTTCCCGATGATCGGCGACCCATAGAAAATAAATGGATCTTCAAGAAGAAGACTAACGCTGATGGTAATGTTACTGTCTATAAAGCTTGACTTGTCGCAAAAGGTTTTTGACAAGTTCAAGGAGTTAACTACGATGAGACTTTCTCACCCATAGCAATGCTTAAGTCTGTCCGAATCATGTTAGCAATTGTCGCATTTTATGAAATCTGGCAAATGGACATCAAAACTGCATTCCTTAATGGATTTCTTAGGAGAGTCGTATATGATGCAACCAGAAGTGGATCACTCGACATCGCTCAAGAATATCCTGTGATCCAGAAGTGGAGCGCTGTCCAGTGATCCAAAGTAATCCAGAAGTGGATCACTGGACAACGGTCAAGAATATCCTGAAGTACCTAAAAAGGACCAAGGATATGTTTCTCGTTTATGGAGGTGACAAAGAGATGTCGTAAATGGTTACATCAATGCTAGTTTTGACACTGATCCGGATGACTCTAAGTCACAAACCGGATACATATTTATTTTGAATGGTGGAGCTGTCAGTTGGTGCAGTTCCAAGCAAAGTGTCATGGCGGGATCTACGTGTGAAGCGGAGTACATAGCTGCTTCGGAAGCAGCAAATGAAGGAGTCTGGATGAAGGAATTCATATCCAACCTAGGTGTAATACCTAGTGCATCGGGTCCAATGAAAATATTTTGTGACAATACTGGAGCAATTGCCTTAGCGAAGGAATCCAGGTTTCACAAAAAGACCAAACACATCAAGAGACGCTTCAACTCCATCTGTGATCTAGTCAAGGAGGGAGACATAGAGATTTGCAAAATACATACGGATCTGAGTACAGCAGACTCGCTGACTAAGCCTCTTCCACGAGCAAAACATGATCATCACCAAGACTCCATGGGTGTTAGAATCATTACAATGTAATCAAGATTATTGACTCTAGTGCAAGTGGGAGACTGAAGGAAATATGCCCTAGAGGCAATAATAAAGATGTTATTTTATATATCCTTATTTCATCATAAGTGTTTATTATTCAAGCTAGAATTGTATTAACCGGAAACTTGATACATGTGTGGATACATAGACAAAATATTGTGTCCCTAGTAAGCCTCTACTAGACTAGCTCGTTGATCAATGATGGTTAAGTTTCCTAACCATAGACATGTGTTGTCATGATAAACAGGATCACATCATTAGGAGAATGATGTGATGGACAAGACCCATTCGTTAGCTTAGCATTATGATCGTTCAGTTTTATTGATATTGCTTTCGTCATGTCAAATACATATTCCTCCGACTATGAGATTATGCAACTCCTGGATACCGGAGGAATGCCTTGTGTGTTATCAAATGTCACAACATAACTGAATGATTATAAATATGCTCTACAGGTATCTCCAAAGGTGTTTGTTGGGTTGGCATAGATCGAGATTAGGATTTGCCACTCTGAGTATCGGAGAGGTATCTCTGGGCCCTCTCGGTAATGCACATCTTAAGAAGCCTTGCAAGCAAAGTGACTAGTGAGTTAGTTGCAGGATGATGCATTAAGGAACAAGTAAAGAGACTTGCCGGTAACGAGATTGAACTAGGTATATGAAGATACCGACGATCGAATCTCAGGCAAGTAACATACCGATGACAAAGGGAATAACGTATGTTGTATTAAGGGTTCGACCGATAAAGATCTTCGTAGAATATGTGGGAGCCAATATGAGCATCCAGGTTCCGCTATTGGTTATTGACCAGAGAGGTGTCTCGGTCATGTCTACATAGTTCTCGAACCCATAGGGTCCGCACGCTGAACATTCGTTGACGATATAATATTATATGGGTTATGTATGTTTGTGACCGAGTGTTGTTTGGAGTCCCGGATGAGATCACGGACATGACGAGGAGCTCCGGAATGGTCCGGAGGTAAAGATTGATATATGGAATAGTAGTGTTTTGGTCTCTGTAAGGGTTTCGGAATTCATCGGAAGGGGTTCCGGATGTTTCCCGAAAAGTTTGGGTATGAGAACACTTTATTTGGGCCAAAGAGGAAAGCCCACAAGGTTTTTGGAAAACGCAAAAGGAAGTTTTGCAGAGTCCAAGGGCAAGACACCAGGGTCCCTAGCGTCTGCGTTCAGACGTCAGGAACCCTGGCGTCTGGTCCTGGAGTCCGAGAAGGACTCTTGCCTTTCGGGTAAAACCGACTTTGAGGAGGCTTCTACTCCAAGTTTCGACCCCAAGGCTCAACATATAAATAGAGGGGCAGGGCTAGCACCCAAGACACATCAAGATTCACCAAGTTTTGTGCCGGCAACCCCGTCCCCTATAGTTTATCCTCTGTCATAGTTTCCGTATTGCTTAGGCAAAGTCCTACAGAGATTATTCTTCACCAATACCGTCACCACACCGTCGTGCTACCAGAACTCATCTACTACTTCGCCCGTCTTGCTGGATCAAGAAGGTGAGGACGTCATCGAGCTGAACGTGTGCTGAACGCGAAGGTGCCGTACTTTCGGTACTTGATCGGGACGGATCATGAAGGTGTACGACTACATCAACCGCGTTGATAAACGCTTCCGCTTACGGTCTATGAGGGTACGTAGACACACTCTTCCCCCTCGTTGCTATGCATCTCCTAGATAGAACTTGCGTGAGCGTAGGAATTTTTTTGAAATTGCATGCTACGTTTCCCAACACGAATACCATCGTCCTATATATCAATCTTTACATCTCGACCATTTCGAGACTCCTCGTCATGTCCGTGATCTCATCCGGGACTCCAAACAACATTCGGTCACCAAATCACATAACTCATATAATACTATATCGTCAACAAACGTTAAGAGTGCAGACCCTACGGGTTTGAGAACTATGTAGACATGACCAAGACACCTCTCTGGTCAAGAACCAAGAGAAACCTGGATGCCCATATTGGCTCCTACATATTCTACGAAGATCTTTATCGGTCGAACCGTTATGACAACATATGTAATTCCCTTTGTCCATCGGTATGTTACTTGCCCGAGATTCGATCGCCGGTATCTCTATACCTAGTTCAATCTCGTTACCAGCAAGTCTCTTTACTCGTTTTGTAATACATCATCTTGCAACCAACTCATTAGTCATTTTGCATGCAAGGCTTTTTATGATGTGTATTACCGAGAGCGCCCAGAGATACCTCTCTGATACGCGAGTGACAAATCCTAATCTTGATCTATGCCAACTCAACAAACACCTTCGGAGATACCTGTAGAGCATCTTTATAATCATCCAGTTACGTTCTGACGTTTGATAGCACACAAGGTATTCCTCCGGTATCCGGGAGTTGCATAATCTCATAGTCGAAGGAACATGTATTTGACATGAAAAAAGCAATAGCAATAAACTGAACGATCATTATGCTAAGCTAACGGATGGGTCTTGTTCATCACATCATTCTCCTAATGATGTGATTCCGTTATCAAATGACAACACATGTCCATGGTTAGGAAACCTTAACCATCTTTGATCAATGAGCTAGTCTAGTAGAGGCTCACTAGGGACACGATATTTGTTTATGTATTCACACATGTATTTAAGTTTCCGATCAATACAATTCTAACATGAATAATAAACATTTATCATGAATAAGGAAATATAAAATAACAACTTTATTATTGCCTCTAGGGCATATTTCCTTCAGGTAGTGTCATCCTTTTCTTTTCGAGTGGATTCAACTCTTTACTTATCACAAAAATGCTACAACATCATTTGCACTTGCAGGACGTCAATCGCATAGTTTGACTGCGAGGGCAGCGTGATGGCCTGCTGTGGTGGTTGGCGATGCTGGATTTGGGTATAATCACCTAAATTTTGCCCGAAGGATGTGGGCCCACATGGCTGATGAAGCAACTAGCTGGAGCATAATTACAATATGGTATCAGATCATGTCATAACTCCAAAGAAGCATATGCGTGAGGGAGTGTTGGAGTATAATATTCAGCACTCTCCCATAGCTGGGACCGAGGAATGAACTGGTTAGGTGCATACACCTTGCAACCAAGAGGTTCATGGTTCAAACTCCAAAATGTAACAAAATAATCACGGGCATGCCTCCGCTTTCACTGCCACGCCATAACTTCAAAGGAGCATAGACGTTAGGGGAAGTGTCGAGTAGAATGGTCGACCCTCTCCCACGTTTCAAACTTTTGGAGTGCCTAGATAGAGCATGAATTCAATAAGTACTGGCATTTTGTAGTGTGTAGGAGAGTGGAAAAATGCCAGAGAACAACATAGAAAAAACGAAAATGATGTTTGTTGAAAAGAATAAAGAAATGGACAAAGTTGCAAAATGTTGTAACATACCAAGAGACAAAATGGGTTGTTGAAACTCCCACATAAATGTCCCGATCAAGGTATTAAACAAACGACATGGTCCCAATTTCAGTTCTTTTTTCAATAAAGTGTGGATTTTATTAACTCAAAATGAAGCACCAAGGAGATACAAATACAATTAGTAAACACACGGTCTCTGCATTAATAGGATGAACAAAGCCAACGTCAGCGCGGACAAATAAAAATCACACGGGAAAATAGCAAAGTCATACAAAATTGCCTAGGTGGGATTAAAAAAAACTCGGAAGCGATAAAAACAGTGAAGAACAACCTACAAACGACCATATCCACACCAACCATCTCTTAACATCACAAGTATAATGAGGAAGGTTCTCCAACAGCAAAGCCTTCGATGAGGGAACGACGATCAAGCACGACCATCGCCAGATCCAACCATCGATAAACACATCTTGAGTTTTCACCCAGAAGATCAAGCCTGAGCAATGCGTCAACAAGGTATGATGCAAAAAAAAGATGTCATCACTGCCATATATAACCAATTAGGGTTAGACCATGGGTTTTCACTCCAAAGATCAAGACCAGTTCTTGATAAGCACCATCACGTCAAAGTTATCATGTGTGATCGTTACCAACTTTTCGCGATCCGACCAGTTACATGATCATAATGCCAGTCCTCAAATGCCTGGTATATAAATAAACGACTCCCTTAGATTTAATCTAACCAACCAACACGCTAAGGCAGTCACCAAATAACACGGTAAGGGAATTCAAGCGTAGAGAGAGGCTGACAGTTGCCAACATGGTCGCGCTCCAATACCTGCTACTCTCTCCTCCTGGGTTTATTGCCCCCCCCCCCCCCCCCCCCCCCCCTCCTCTGTTTTTTGGTCATACTTTGATCATCTATATCACAAATAGAATATAAAGTGTATGCTACAAAAAGTATGTTGTTGGATTTGTATTTCAAAAAGGTTTTCCATGATATAATTTTTTTTATGACACATAGTTTGCATTTTATTACTCCTCCAATCCAAATTAATTGACACAACTTTAGTATAACTTTGTAGTTATTTGGATCAGAGGGAGCAGTTAAATTAACAAGTCAAATCTTAGCACAAATTAAGAGGGGGGCTAATAAACCCAGATGGAGGTAGTACATGTTCTATCATGTTTAGGTGTCCTAATCATGAGTTCAAGATCCTGTTTATGTTAACCCTAAAGGATTATGTCTTAACAATAACATAGCCCAAAATCTTATGGTAAGATGTATGACACCAACATGAACTACGTTGACCTACTCCCTCCGCTTCAAAATGTAAGGCAGATTTTGTCAAATATCTATGTTTAACCAAGTTTATAGAAAAATATCAAACATCTATAATAATAAATAAATAAAATATGAACATATATTATATGATGAATCTAGTGATATCAATTTGGTATTCTAAAATTGGTCAAACATACAAAAAATTAACTTTTTTTAAAAAATACACCTTATAATTTAAAACGGGAGTACTTTGTAATAAATGGTGCTAATCAAATAAGAACTACTGTACATCTGTTCTTCGAAATTAAATCGTGCTAGTACAAACAAGTCATACATAGCGTGCAGCTTAAAAACACACTAGCAGCTCGTACAACATAAATGATGATTCAAAAGAGAGCTTCAGATAGATGTTATAACAAGTCAAATTCTAAAAGTGCATTAAAAATTTGATAAGCATCATCAACTCATCAACCATGATGTGTTTACTGAACTCGGTGCCAACTGTGCACATAGGGATGAAATAATCAGGTGGAAGTTTTGCGTCATTGAGTATCACATCACAAACATGAATCAAGCTGTAGGCCCCGCTTCTCCTCCCAGGACACAGTTAGACGAATCAGATCATCGTATCAACCGCAGAAAGGTCAACCACCATGCCAACAGCAGGCCTTTGCTCATGAACCTGCGAAAATTTCGGTTAATAAGCAATTGCATCAAGAAGCTGCCAAAAAAGTATGCATGAAGAACTTACAGTAGCACAATTGTTGCCTAGCGATTTTGACATTTGTGGCTTTAAAGGCTGGAAATCACAATTCGCACTGCTACATTCCACTTCATTGCATACTCGAACCTTCTGAGTCAAAGAGATACCAAAGATTTTGCAGCCATTTGTGTGAACATCCTTGTCATTTGGTTCATGCTCTGCACTGCTGATGGAGTGCAACTTTTTAGTTCCAGTACAACTAGCTATTGCTTTGCCTGAAACAAGATGAGGCCAGAGAGGTAATGCATGACTGGTTCTTCCCATATCTTGAGTAGCGTTGACAGTAACATGTCTAATATTATCATCCTTATCCAGGCTTCTGCATACGTATTCAAAGCCATGTATCTTGGAACTAGTTTGAGGGAACATTAGCACAGATAATGGAGAGGATGCTTGAGGCATTGCTAGTGTTACTGGCCCACTATAATCGCATCCCTGTGACGTAAGCCATTTATATGTTGCACCAGATGTACAGTTGCCATCAGGTTGACAGAAGCTAGAACCTCTTATAACAGCATCAGACAAAGTTCCTCCTTCATAAGGGTGAAACACTTCTTGACCTTGCAAGACCCTTTGGAATCTTTGAGACTCCCCAAAGCCTGAGCAGTGGTAGGAAAATCCATGATTTTCAGGCGGGGTTCTAGCACCAAGTTCTGGAACCCCTGGAATGTTACTCATGTTGATAGAGCAATTCCGATCATCACTGTACTGAAAATTTCTTGCTTCAGACGCCCGAGAAGCTGAATTAGCAGTACCATCATGGGTTTTAGAACCCAATAATTCTTGACCTTGCAAGACCTTGTGGAATCTGGCAGATTCCGCAAAATCCGAAGAAACACTTCCACCTGCCAAAATGGCTAAAAAAAAGTTCAGTGGGGCACAACAGTGTATCAAATGACTATCTTTTCACTTACAACCCAACCTACTTGGAAGCAACATATCTGGATTAACTTGGGGGAGGCATGGCTTCAGCCGTTTTGAATGGGGAGAGGACAGATGAGATCCCGAAACCGATCCAGTAAGTTCAATCTCCCAAGGAGATACCCTATTAGGCCAACGGCACTCTACATCATCGTCCCATCTCACCTATCAAGTTTTCCATCAGTCAACACAATGCTCAAACATGATTTAAGGACAAGGAATCTAATGAGAACAGATAAAGTAAATGACTAAGATTCCTTGTTCAACATGGCATGCAAATATGGTTCTAAATTTACATCCTATGCAATCTTGGAAACCAACTAGTACAATGCTAAATTCCAGGGTTCACATATCCTTGTGAGAAATTTGCCATGGGACATTAAACATAGTATATTGCAAGGTTTCAACCTTGTTCCGCCATCGGGAATTTCTGATCACGTTGACTTGAAAAAAGTAAAAATGCTGATTTCATTTATGACAAAGAATTTCAGCGAATATTTTATGGAAGCTCGGTTTCGGCTAAATTAGATGCATCCTACTCGATTAATAGCGTATATACAAATGTTTGGCAGTCGTTATATGGACATTCAGAACTCTTTCTACTATGATCTATTATAGCATGGTTCAAACCCACTAATCCAAAGATGAGCCCAGGCTCACTAGTAGCATGCAAATTTTCATGGTAAAATGACATCCAAGGAGCTCTAGAAAAAAACAGTTCTCCAAAGTGCCTTTTTTCAAAGTTTCTGTGAGAGCCATTTTTTTTTGTCTACAGCTCCTCAAACGTCATATGTTCAGGCAATTTTGCATGCCCCTAGCGCCCCCGAGCATCTTGGATGCCAAAAAAAAGTTTTTTTTTGAATTCTTTTGCTATTTTTTTACTGTACATGGGCGGGTGTAGATGGCCCTGGTTACCAAAACGCCACCCTTGGTTCAAACCAAAATAAAAAACTAAGATCACAAGCTCCAATAGTTAATCAAGGAGTAGGACAAGTATACAATTGAGTAGCTGCCGTTAGGGATGCAAGCGGACGGTGTCCGCAACCATCTGCAAACAGGTAAATTAAACTAACACGATTATTAAAGTGATGAGGATTATTGCAATTTCGACTACGCGGACAGATGCGGACAGCGCAGACGCGTCCGCCTGCATCCCCGGCTGCAGTATGAATTGTATCTTTGTGTGCACTATACTTCTACTCTGTTATGCTGCTCCTCTTACTAGTAATCCGCAGTTGTGTGGATTAGTGCAAAACATTGGAACTTAACGAGGGCATATTCTAATGTAGTAATCTTGATTAGGAGAAACGGACAATGCTTCACTTTTCTTCAGACATTTATATTATTTTCCAGAAATGAAACTACAGGATTTTTTTGGCCCTTAATGCTTTGAAATGACCAGCATCTATTCAAAATTCCAGCTGGGCATACTGTAATTCGCCAACTGATGAAAAGTTACACATAACACAAAATGCTCAAATCCAAGACAGAGAACCACAATGCATTTGTTGCATTTAATTAATAAAGATAGATGGTCATACACCTATAGAGTACTATGCACATGCATCGATACCAACATTGGTGCACATCTGATGTGTCAAGCAGGAAAAAGCAGAACATACCACCAAACATTTCCACTTCGAACCATGCGACTTCAGGTCTGACTCTCTACTCCCAGTTATTATCCCAGTTGACCTGAAAAACAAGAATAGTTATGGCATTGTGAACCCAACCAGAGGAAAATTTTCACTATTGCACCGTACCTTCTTTCTGAAGCATCTTCATTTTCGTATTTCATTTTGAACCTCATTCCAACAGAAAAAGGTTCACTGAAGCTTCTCATGAACTTCCAATATGGTACAATGAACTCAGACTCACATAACCTGTCAAGTCCAATGAACTTATTCAATACAAATGAACTGTCCAAGTTGCACAGGAGAAATGCACAAATATTATGAGAATCAAAGCAAATTATTACCAATCTGCATTATCTATCTGAACAGGGTGCTGATGAAATTGTACTTCTTTCTTTATTTTAGTTAACAATGGGATAGAGCGCTTTCAAAATAGTTGAATTAATGCTAAATGAGCATAATGAAAACGTCCACAAGTAACAAACAGAACATGTCAATTCCCAAATATCAAATTCAGATACGACCAAACAAATCTGAATGGCTGCCCCAAATGTGTATTATGCCACAATTAAATGACCTTTGAGGGTAACATGTAATGTGATAATTTAGCATTTATGAGGAAACATAGATGGCCAGACCAATGAGATGAGATACAAAATGTTGGATTGGGGGAAGCAACAAAGAACAAGAAGCAACTCAAAACTGTGTTCACCAGGGAACTGAACCTGAGTGCTGAAAAAAACAATGAGTCGTACGGTATTAAGGACGAGTATTCGAAATAGTTAGCACATGACTGACAAGTCGTAAAGTTTAAGTACCATAGCCGAAAAGTATAATTTGTTCTAGGAAAACACTATAACTGATTCGCCCAACCTTTTCTTATTATGGGCGCCAACATGTACAACTTGTTCAAGGAAAACACTAGAACTGTGTATTGATTTAACCTTTTCTTATTATGGTTGCCTACGTGTCTAACTTTTTCTAGGAGAACACTATAACTGTGCATTAGTCCAACCTTTTCTTATTATGGTTGAGAGAAGGAGAGGAAGCGACTTGTACGACCTTAATTAATACAGGCAACTGAGATGGTTATGAAAACAATCAGCAAAGTACCTGGGATTGTAGTAGATGTGAAAAATATTTTTCACAGCCACAGCATGGGCAACATTACCGAGACTACTAAGACTTGAGTCCTGGTTAAAAAGTGCAGGAAAAGGAGATACATTTTTTAGCTGAGCAGCTCGGCGCACTCCCAATCGGAGCACTCCATCTTCATCTCTGGACGAGAATAAGAAATCATTGCCGAAGGGAAGCTAGAGTAAGTTCCAATGAATGGCATCGTGAGTATAAATCGTTACCGGAGGAACAACACTGCATCCCCAGAGACAAGCTTCTTTTTATTGACAAATGCACTCCATCCGGTGGTTAAAAGGTGCCTCCGTGGCTGGCCTGTAACAGTTGGGAGCAGACCTTGTTAGCCACTCGGGACCACAAATTTTCTCAGGGTTTCTTCAAATCCCAATGGTCTTCATATTAACAATGGCTGTAACGGTAAATTATAGCCAAAAGACTACCGCGTGAACGAAAGCAAATGCAAATGACCAACAATCTTCACTGTTGTCTGGTTATACACATCTAAATAAGCCATCTCTATAACACCTCATGATATGTCGTACTAGCATTCTATATATCTCAGGTGGGCAGCTGTAGCCTGTAGGTGGATCCCCAGCCTAACACATACTCTGAATCTGAGCTATAAGCAATAAGCCAGTGAATCGCTGTTGCAGTACCTCGATAGATATGTCGGAACCTCCACTCGGTGCCGTGCAGATCCTTGGTCACAAGCTCCTGGGACGGCCTCTGCAGGTTGTAATCCTGCAGACGCCAAGCAAAAAAGTCACTACTACCAGTACCAAGTCAATTCGAGGCGACAACATCACTTCATCACCGACGCCATGTACCAGAGGCGGGAAGCAGTCCTCGGCGGCACGCCGCGGCACGGAGAAGCCCCCGTGCGTGCTGGTGTCGGAAGCCGTGAGCGTCTTGCAGAACATGTGGGGCATGCGCGCTCGGCGCTTCGCGGCATCGGTGTCCTCGCTGTCACCTTCGCAAGCTTCCTCGCTCTCCCCTGGGCGCATCCGCCTCTTGGCTTCCTGCAACCATCACCGACGCGCAGACCTTTGATCGTTCAGCTCATATTGACCATGTCCGATGCTATCATTACTGGCATATTCAGATCAGTGGTAGACTGGTAGTGGTACTGGTACCTCGTCGTCGACCACGAGGGAAACTTGCGCGTACACCTCGTCCATCGCAGGGTCCGCCTGCAGGGAGCACGCTCTCTCAGTTAATACCTCGAACACATTGTGTGCACCGTACAGCACGAGCACCAGGCCGCTCGCGCACGCACCTGGAGATTGACATCGACGACTCGGCAGAACACATGGGGCGGCACCGCGCCCGCCGCCTCCCCGATGTGCTCGAGGTGGCCCTCCGGCAGGTACACGACGGCGCTGCCCTTCCGAGGCAGCGAACCCACGCGGCCGGCGCACGCGTGCCACAGCTCTAGGCACACCGTACCCCTCGGGGGCTCAGCCGAGGGACCGCCCTCCTCCTCGTCCTCCTCCACGGTGTTGAGGTCGATGCCTATCATGGCCGCCGTCAGGTGAGGACGCAGCGCCTCTCCGCAGAGCAAACGCGGACACAGAGCAACGGTCGAGGAGTGATGGAGACGGAGCACGTCGCCCGGTGGTGTGTAGGGGATCGCGTGCTAGCTCACGGGCGTTTAATGGGGAGCGAGGAAGCGGAGTGGGTGGGAAGTGGGGAGTGGAGGTGGGGTGGCGACACATGGTGGTGATGGCCATGGGTGGCTATAGGAGGTGGGGAGCTAGCTAGGGGGGAGCTCGTAGGAGGCAGAGGGGTCAGGGGGAGCCAGGCTACGGACTAGTATATTTGTTGGATAAAGCCGCGCGGGGCTTTCACACTTGTTCCGTCTGTGACTCTGCTATGTTGACTGTCGAGGACGAAGAGAAGATGCGTGGGTATATCTGGCCATGGGCCGGGCCGGGTCGGGCTTGGGCCGGGCCTAAAAAAGCCCATTGCAGAAAACTGAGGCCCAGGCCCTCCCAGGCCCTACCATCGGGCCTACTTTTCAAACCCAAGTCCGGTCCATCTGGTAAAAAGCCCTCAAAAACCCTTAGGGCTTAGGGCCGTGGGCCGGGCCTCTTCCTTAAAATGCCAATATGCCAAGCCCAAGCCCGTCCAGGCCCTGCTGGTGGGCTCAAAACTTAGGCCCAAGCCCAGCCCACGAGCAAGCCCATCAGGCCTAGGCCCTGAATTTTAGGGCCGGGCCTGGGTGGGCCGACAGGGCCGGGCCTGAGATGGCCAGGACTATGGGTGGGTGAGAGAACTGTGTTGCGCTGCTAGAAAAAAGAAAAGAAAAGAAGCGAGCGAAGGTGGAGGACGAAAAAGAGCGCAAAGCACGGGGGACGGACGGCGTCGCTGATGCGAGAGTCTGTGCTGACTGATGAGAGAGGACGGGCAGCTCCGCAGACGTGAGAGTGAGACTGTACCTGCCCGTGGGTTACCCGGCGCGGCTGGCCCAAAAAAGCCCCATCCAACCCGGTTTGGTCTTGCCCGCGGGCCAGGCCTGGGCCTGAGTTTTGAGCTAGAAGAACACGTTGGGACGGGCTTGGGTTTGCCTATTTTGTGTTTTAGGGAACGGGCCTGGCCCGAGGCCCGACGGGCTTTCTCACTAACGGGCCAAACTTGGGCTTGAAAACTAGGTCCGATGGCGGGGCTCGGGCTGGGCTCGGGCCTAGGTTTTCTACCTGGGGCTTGGTTAGGCCTGGGCCCGGCTCGAGCCGAGGGATGGCCCGGAATACGTGAGACTAAGGCAATATAGAAAGGCGAAACAAAATCAAACAATAAACTCTCTGTGAAAGTATTTCATAAATATAACCCTTTCAGGTAGCGTCCAACACTTAGGCACTATGCTACACGGGGTAGCGCCATTCTAACTCCCTGTCAGCGTGGCATGGCGCGGCCAGGTTGGGGCCCACCCCTGATATTGTGAAGCCTTTCATCTAGGCGCTATGCTATGGAGCATAGCACATTTACCTTAGGCGCTACACTCTGACTTGAACACTGTAAAATTTGCTCTATTTTGTGATGTTTCACTTGTGTAACGTATAACTTTTTTTGTCATAGAAGATACACCCGTGATATTTTCCCGCCGTCATGGAAAATAAATTTTGATGGTACCACTTTTTTCGTCACACAAGATCGCATTTCAGGTGACAAGCAAAAAAATGCCACTGATTGCCGTTTTCATTGATGGCCCAAACTGTTGCCTAAGATCTTTTTTGGCAACGATAATCCCGTCACCGATGAATGGTCCGCGGGTTTGATCGGTCAAAGATTCTGACATGTGGGGCAGCAGTTGCTGACGTGGCTGCTTCCATGTGGGTCTCCCGTGGGTTTTATTTTCGACGGTTCCGTCAATAGTAACTCGGTGTTAGTTTTGACCGGTCAACGTTGCTGACATATGGGACCGGAAGATGCTGGCGTGGCTGTTGGGGAACGTTGCATGGAAAACAAAAAAAATACGCACACACAAGATTTATCCATGGAGATGCATAGCTACGAGAGGGGGAGAGCATCTACAGACCCTTGTAGATCGCTAAGCGGAAGCGTTTATGAACACGGTTGATGTAGTCGTACACCTTCACGATCCGTTCTGATCAAGCATCAAACTCAGGACACCTCTGCGTTCAGCACACGTTCAGCTCGATAACGACCTCGCCTTCTTGATCCAGCAAGAGGGCGAAGTAGTAGATAGTTCCGGCAGCACAGCGGCGTGATGATGGTGGTGGTGAAGTTATTTCCGGAGGGCTTCACCAAGCACAACGGTTTTGTACGGAGGATGAACTAGAGGGAGAGGGGGCACCGACACACAGCTTGGGATTCGTGGTGGTCTGGCACCCCAAGGAAGGAGGGGAGGCAGCCCTAGGCGCATCCTAAGGGGGCCGGCGGCCGCCCTAGGCGCACCCTAAGGGGGCCAGCGGCCGCCCTAGGCGATCCCTCCTTCTTTCTTGGCGCGTGGGGGAGGGGGCGACTGCCTTATGGCGCCTCCCCTTCCTTCTCCCTTGTGTGGAGAAAGGTAGGAGGGGGTCGACCCCTCCTGTTTCCTTCCCTAGGGGCCGGCAGCTAGGAGGTGGGCACGCCATCCCCTTTGTGGGCTGGTGTCCTCCCTCCTTTTGGCCCGTTAGGCCCAGCAACCTCTGTTGCCTTCCGGAACCCCTTTCGATGATCTGATAATTATCCGGGCATTCTGAAACTCTTCCGAAGACCAAATACTATCATCTTATATATAATTCTTTACCTCCGGACCATTCCGGAGCTCCTCGTCATGTCCGTGATCTCATTCGTGACTCCAAACAACATTCTGTCACCAACATACATAACTCACATAGTATTATATCGTCAACGAACGTTAAGCATGGGGAGCCTACGGGTTCGCGAATGATGTAGACATGACCGGGACGCTTCTCCGGTCAATAACCAATAGCGGAACCTCGATGCCCAAATTGGTTCCTACATATTCTATGAAGACCTTTATCGGTCGAACCTTTCTGACAACATACGTAGTTCCCTTTGTCCGTCGGTATGTTACTTGCTCGAGATTCGATCATCGGTACTAGTTTAATTCGTAAACAGCAAGTCTCTTTACTCATTCCATAATACATCATCTTGTAACTAACTCCTTAGTCACTTTGCTTGCAAGCTTCTTGTGATGTTGTATTACCGAGAGGGCCCATAGATTCCTCTCTGTCATACGGAGTGACAAATTCCAATCTTGATTCATGCCAACTCAACAGACACCTTCAGAGATACCTGTAGAGCACCTTTATGATCACCCAGTTACGGACTGACGTTTGATAGAACACAAGGTATTCTTCTGGTATTCGGGAGTTGCATGATCTCATGGTCGAAGGAATATGTATTTGACATTAAGAAAGTAGTAGCAAAAACTGAACGATCATATTCTATGCTAACGGATGGGTCTTGTCCATCACATCATTCTCTTAATGATGTGATCCCGTTATCAAGTGACAACACATGTCTATAGTTAGGAAACCTTAACCATCTTCTGATCAGCAAGATAGTCTAGTAGCGGCTTACTAGGGACATAGTATTTGTTTTTGTATTCACACATGTGTTTAAGTTTCCGGTCAATAGAATTCTAGCATGAATAATAAACCTTTATCATGAACAAGGAAATATGATAATAATCAATTTATTATTGCCTCTAGGGCATATTTCCAACAGTCTCCCACTTGCACTAGAGTCAATAATCTAGTTCACATCACCATGCGATTAACACCCAATGAGTTCTAAGGTGTGGTCATTTTTTGCTCGTGAGAGAGGTTTTAGTCAATTTGTCTGCAACATTGAGATCCGTGCGTACTTTGCAAATACCCATGTCCACAATGCTCTGCATGGAGATACTCTAGCTAATTGCATCCACGTTCAATACGTATCCAGATTGAGACTCAGAGTCGTTTAGATCGGTGTTAAAGCTTGCGTTGACATAACCCTTTACGACGAACTCTTTATCACCTCCATAATTGAGAAACATTTCCTTAGTTCCTTTTAGGTACCTAAGGATAATTTTGACCGCTGTCTAGTGATCCACTCCTGGATCACTATTGTACCCCCTTGCCAGACTCATGGCAAGGGACACATCAGGTTTGGAACATAGCATGGCATAATTTATAGAGCCTATGGCTGAGGCATAGGGAATGACTTTCATCCTTTCTCTTTCTTTTGCCGTGGTCGGGCTTTTAGTCTTACTCAACTTCACACCTTGCAACACAGACAAGAACCCTTTCTTTGACTGGTCCATTTTGAAATTTTTCAGAACTTTGTCAAGGTATGTGCTTTGTGAAAGTCCTATTAAGCGTCTCGATCTATCCCGATAGATCTTGATGCCCAATATGTAAGCAACTTCACCGAGGTCTTTCATTGAAAAATTCATTTCAAATATCCTTTTATGATATCCAGAAATTCTATATCATTTCCAATCAACAATATGCCATCCACATATAATATCAGAAATGCTACAGAGCTCCCACTCACTTTCTTGTAAATACAGGCTTCACCGTAAGTCTGTATAAAACCAAATGCTTTGATCACCTCATCAAAGCGTATATTCCAACTCCGAGATGCTTGCACCAGTCCATAGATGGATCACTGGAGCTTGCACACTTTGTTAGCACCCTTAGGATCGACATAACCTTCTGGTTGCATCATATACAACTCTTATTTAAGAAACCCGTTAAGGAATGCAGTTTTGATGTCTATTTGCCAGATTCCATAATCATAAAATGCGGCAACTGCTAACATGATTCTGACAGACTTAAGCATCACTACGGGTGATAAAGTCTCATCGTAGTCAACCCCTTGAACTTTTCAAAAACCTTTTGCGACAAGTCAAGCTTTGTAGACAGTGATATTAGCATCAGCGTCCATCTTCCTCTTGAAAGATCCATTTATTCTCGGTGGCTTACCGATCATCAGGCAAGTCCACCAAAGTCCACACTTTGTTCTCGTACCCTATCTCAGATTTCATGGCCTCAAACTATTTGTCAGAATCTGGCTCATCATAGCTTCTTCATAGTTTGCAGGTTCGCCATTCTAACAACATGACCTCCAGGACAGGATTAGTGTACCACTCTGGTGCGGTATGTGTTCTAGTCGACCTACGAGGTTCGGTAGTAACTTCATCCAAAGTTTCATGATCATCATCATTAGCTTCTTCTCTAGTTGGTGTAGGCATCACGGGAACGGTTTTCTCTGATGTGCTAATTTCCAATTCGAGAGAAGGTACAACTATCAAGTTCAACTTTTCTCCCACTCACTTCTTTCGAGAGAAACTCCTTCTCTAGAAATGACTCATTCTTAGGAACAAAGATCTTGCCTTAGGATCTGTGGTAGAAGGTATACCAATAGTTTCTTTATGGTATCCTATAAAGACACACTTCTCCGCTTTGGGTTCGAGCTTATTAGGCTGAATCCTTTTGACATAAGTGTCGCATCCCCAAACTTTAAGAAACGATAGCTTAGGTTTCTTGCCAAACCATAGTTCATACAGTGTCGTCTCAACGGATTTAGATGGTGCCCTATTTAACATGAATGCGGCTATCTATAATGCATAACCCCAAAATGATAAAGGTAAATTGGTAAGAGACATCATAGAACGCACCATATCTAATAAAGTACTGTTACGGCGTTCGGGCACACCATTATGTTGTGGTGTTCCAGGTAGCGTGAGCTGTGAAACAATTCCACATTGTTTTAGATGAAGGTCGAACTCGTAACTCAAATATTCACCTCCGCGATCATATCATAGAAATTTTATTTTCTTATTACGATGATTCTCCACTTCATTCTGAAATTCTTTGAACTTTCAAATGTTTCAGACTTGTATTTCATTAAGTAGATATACCCATGCCTACTCAAATCATCTGTGAAGGTCAGAAAATAACGATACCCACTGCGTGCTTCAATACTTATCGGATTGCATACATCGGTATGTATTATTTCCAATAAGTCATTAACTCGCTCCATTGTTCTGGAGAACAGAGTTTTAGTCATCTTACCAATGAGGCATGGTTCACAAATATCAAGTGATTCCAAAAGTCCATCCGCATGGAGTTTCTTCATGCGCCTTACACCAATATGACCTAAACGGCAGTGCCATAAGTATGTTGCACTATCATTATCAACTTTGCATCTTTTAACATCAATATTATGAATATGTGTATCACTACGATCAAGATTCAAAAAGAATAGATCATTCACCAAGGGTGCAGAACCATTAAAGATGCTACTCATAAAAATAGAACTACCATTATTCTCTGACTTAAAATAACCGTCTCACAATAAACAAGATCTAGATATAATGTTCATGCTCAACACTGGCACCAAATAACAATTATCCAGGTCTAAAACTAATCCCAAAGGTAGATGTAGAGGTAGCATGCCGACGACGATCACATCAACCTTGGAACCATTTCTGACGCGCATCGTCACCTCGTCCTTAGCCAATCTTCATTTATTCTGCAGCTCATGTTTCAAATTAGAAATATGAGCAAGTGAACAGGTATCAAATACCCAGGCGCTACTACGAGCATTAGTAAGGAACACATCAGTAACATGTATATAAAATATACCTTTGTTCACTCTGCCATCCTTCTTATCTGCCAAGTACTTGGGGCAGTTTTGCTTCCAGTGACCATTTTCCTTGCAGTAGAAGCACTTAGTTTCTGGCTTGGATCCAGCTTTGGGCTTGATGACCCACAAGTATAGGGGATCAATCATAGTCCTTTCGATTAATAAAAGTGTCGAACCCAACGAGGAGCAGAAGGAAATGACAAGCGGTTTTCAACAAGGTATTGTCTGCAAGCACTGAAATTGTAAGTAATGAGTAATTTGATAGCAAGGTAATTTGTAACGAGCAAGTAACGGTAGCGAAAGTGCAGCAAGGTAGCCCAATCCTTTTGAGGCAAAGGACAGGGCAAAACGGACTCTTATGATAAGCAAAGCATTCTTGTGGGTACATGGGAATTTCATCTGGTCACTTTAATCATGTTGGTTTGATTTGTGTTCGCTACTTTGATAATTTGATATGTGGGTGGACTGGTGCTTAGGTGATGTTCTTACTTGAAAAAACCTCCTACTTATGATTAACATCCTCACAAGCATCCGCAACTACGAGAGAAGTATTAAGAATAAATCTAACCATAGAATTAAACTTTTGGATCCAAATCAGTCCCTTACGGAATAGCGCACAAACTAGGGTTTAAGCTTCTGTCACTCTCGCAACCCATCATCTAATAACTACTCCACAATGCATTCCCTTAGACCCAAATATGGTGAAGTGTCATGTAGTCGACGTTCACGTGACACCACTAAGGGAATCACAACATACATTTAGATACATTAAAACTGAGCACCCTCCCAGCCCTCTCAGGCCATCAGCATTTTAGCCGTCAGATCTTGAGTCAAAATCGTTTTTGACCGTTGGATGGTTGTTTTATCCCACGTTCTCTTGCTAAGTGGGCTAAATGTCCTAAAGGGCAGCTGCTCCAGTGGCAATTTCTGAGCACTCTGGTTGATTGGGGCCTAGCTGCCCCACAAAACCCACAAAGAAATTTACACATCGGAGAACAGGGTGAGCGACTACTCTCGAGAAACCTAGGTACGCCGCCGCCGCCCCTATCGTCCATGCTATCCCTCCCGTCACGCGCCCTCACGCCACCTTGCCGTCGGCCTCCGCCCCTCCTATCCTCTCCCCCAAAGCCACCGACCTCGTCTCCCACCCTCTCTTCCTCATCTCATCAGAAGAGAAGAGAAGAGAAGAGGGAGATCGACCAGGTCAGGTGCAGGCCATGGCTGCGGCCGGATCCGCCACGGCCGCAACGACCTCGCCAAGGATCAGGATATTTGCCGCCATGGAGATCACGACCAACGACCAATCCGTCATGCGTCAGGTTCAACGACGTTGCGGCTCATCGGCGACGCGATAATGAACCAGGCCGCCACGAAGCCCGTCGACACTGTCTTCGGTGAGAACTGCCAACTGGCTATCACCTGCTAATTTTCCTCTCTTTGTTTAGGGGTAGTCTTTTTTTTGCATGGTAAGGGCAGGCCTTCTGTTAGTTAATCAAGTTTCTTAGGTTCATGGGTTTGTGCTATGGTGTTTTGTGCTTGTGTTGCATATATATTTATCACAATAGTATCGACAATATAGACATGCCCAGAACATTACATCCATGCCATCTCTTACATTCTTCAGTTGTCAAATGCCCAACCAGCTATTCAGATTCCTGCATCTTTTTTTCCAGTTTTTTTTCATATTGATCTATGTATTAGGGTGAATCCTTCAATCTAAGATTCCATAAGACAATATAGATGTCTGGGATTAATTGAAGTACAAATATGTACGAGTTGTTGGATGGAGGGTTGGCCAAAATTCCTCTAGCAGTCAGCACATGAGAGCCAGGACGGTGGCGGTGGAGCCTCCGGCGTCAGGGCACCGCTGTTGTCGTTCCCGCTCCATATACCTCCAAATGGATTCATTGACCACTGCCTGGATGAAAGCAAGGGAACCCATCCATATTCGTCTGATGTGTTCAAGAAATCACCAGTGTCGTCATACATGACAGGATGATTAACAGGGTTAGTGGATACACACCCATCTTGTCAAAAGTAAAATAATATTCTGCTGGTACATGTTTGTGTATATGATTAGATATGAAAAATCTGAGTTGTGATGCATGTGCATTAGTATGGTTCAGGAGTTTTAGCTAGTGGTTTTCAAGATCAATAAGATTCGCTGATCCAGTAAATCCACAATGCACAAGAATTTTCTCTCTGTATTATTGTACAATGAAAATGTCTTTCTGTTTTTTATTCTAATGTAATTACTATGTAGTCGCTCCCACTCTTGTTTTTGGCACTGTTTACCATTCTGTAGGAACCATAAGCAATATATGGCAAATGAGCTCCTTTACGGTGATTGGGGCAGTACTGGGCGTACTTGCCCCTTCGATTTTTATTAGCCGTCCGATCTGGTGGGGGATTAAAAATGAATAAACCTAATTAGTTTATTGAGAGAAGGGCATAATGGTCCAGGGTAAAATATTGTGCTTACCGATCACGTCCACGACCAGAACCACGTCTAGATCCAGTAGGTCAAGTCCTCATTCTCGTCCCCTTCCTTCTATCCGACGAGCCCGGCGAGAGGAACCAATTCACCATCGTCGGCGTCCTCCTCCTCCTCCTCCTCCTCGTCCCCTTCACTACAAAACACGTGCCCGGCGGGCAGGAAGAAGGATAAGGCCTGACATCTGCGGCGGAAGTGTCGGCGGCACTATAGGAACTCGTCCCCCGTTGATCCCATCGCTTCCGGACTTGCATCCTAAGGTATAAATCGCCCGAATCTCAACTTAATTTGATTTGTAGCCTGCACTTCCTACTTAGATTTGTTTAGTCATCATCGATTTAGGTTTCCCTAGTGCATGCAATTCAATTTAGAATTTTTCATCATCCATGGTCACTTCACTAGTTTATGGGGGACCCAGTTTATGAACATTTATGATCGCTTGCCATAACATGTACAAGGAGCAAAGTTTAAAATTCCATGCAAGATTTTGTACTGGGTTTTGCATGCATTTTTGTTTGTACTTTTAGATTTTTATTCGTCTGAATTGTGATGCAAGAAGACACGACGGATGTAAGTCATGAGTCAATGATGGAGGACTATCATATTGCCAACAAGATGTTTAATAGTGAGGATGAAGGTTATAGATTGGTCTTGAGAAAGGTTTTAGTGTCTGGAGAAGCTATGTCGAGTGGGATGAATCCAACTGCCATATAATTTGAAGGAAATTTGTGTGCAGTCGTGAAGGGCTTCATGAAGAGAAGCACATGAAGAGGAAGATGGAAGATAGAAAGAGGAGGCCACGGAGTATAACTCGTGTAGGGTGTAAAGCTAAATTGGTGATGGCAAGATAGGAGGAAACAAGTCAGTGGTTTGTGAAGGATTTCATCGATGAACACAACCATCCTCTAGCCCCACAAAATCTGTTGTGTCTTTTGCGTTCACATAGAAGAATTAGCGATGAGCAGAAAGCGGATATTGCAGACATGGAAAAATCTGGGATCAGAAAACACCATATTATGGATATTATGTGCATGCAATACGGTGGATATGATGAGGTTGGATGCATTATGAGGGACATTTACAATTTCTGCCATGCTAACAAGCAGGAAACAATTTCTTCCGGGGATTCTCAAATGGTGATCAATTACATGGTGGCGAGGCAAGAGCAAGATTCAGATTTTTTTCTTCAGGTACTTGGTTGATGAAACTGGACATCTGAAGGGACTGTTCTGGTGTGATAGCCAATCCTGACTTGACTACGAGGCTTTCAGAGACGTTACTGTTTTTGATAGCACATACAAAACCAATAAGTACAATCTGCCATTTGTGCCATTTGTCGGGTTGAGTCACCACCGCAGCACTGTTATTTTTGCATGTGGTATAATTTCACATGAAACAAGCCAGGCATACGAGTGGATGTTACAGACCTTTTCTGATTCTATGGGACAGAAGCATCCTATATCTGTGATCACGGATGGGGACCTTGCAATGCAGAGAGCAATCAGGGTGGTGTGGCCTAACTCAAACCATAGGCTCTGTATATGGCACATTCAGCAGAACATTGTATGCCATCTACATGATGACGCGGTAAAGGAGGAATTCAGATCTTTCATATATGATACATCTTCCATTGAAATGGTGACATTACCATCATCGTCTATCTTCTTCCTAAAGATCCATTTATTCTCAATGGCTTTTCGATCATGGGGCAAGTCCACCAAAGTCCATACTTTGTTCTCATACATGGATCCTATCTAGGATTTCATGGCCTAAAGCCATTTGTCATTATCCAGGCTAGCCATAGCTTCTTCATAGTTCGTAGGTTTGTCGTGGTCTAACAACATGATTTCTAGGACAGGATTACCGTACCACTCTAGTCGACCTATGAAGTTCAGCAATGAGCATGAGAGAAAATGGTTACACTTCTTACAACGGAATAAAGTAACAAGTGAGGACTCCTGGCTGCATTAGATGTATAAGATGAGAAGACTGTGGTGTGCTCCATATCTTGAGGGCCGTTGTTTCCTAGGGTTGAGCAGCAATCAGCGGAGTGAGAGTTTAAACTCGGTGCTACATACGCATCTTGAGGCTAAGATGACGTTGTTTCAAATGCTAGAGCACTATGAGCGTTGCCTTGCGTCGCGATGCTTGAACGAGGCTCTCCAAGACGTCAAGGCCTTGCAGTCCGTTCTGTTCACAGAGGAAAATGCTTCAATTCTTGAGAAACACGCCGTGAAAGTTTTCACTCCTGCTGTGTTTAAGTTGGTCTTATGGAGCATAGATGCTGTCAAAAAATGTGAGATCAGAGAGGTACTTGATGCAGCAGAGGTTACCACATACGTTGTGTCTAAGAAGGAAAGATGGATAAAAAGATCGAAGTGCGCACAGAGTCAAAGGAAGGTTTGCTTCGCAGTATCAGTTGTTCTTGCCGCAAATTGGAATGCTCAGGCACATCATGTTCCCACATATTTTACATATTGGGAATTTTACAAGAAGAAACACTGCCCAGGTGTTGTGTTCCCACTAGGTGGACAATGAGTGCAAAATGTGCATTTGCACCGACCAGAAAGAGCGAGATGTATGCATACTCTGCAGCCCTACAAAGGTACCGTAAGCTAAGGAATTTTAGTCACGCTCCATGTTTCAAGGCATGCCACTTTGATGAGGCGTTTTAGCATCTAAAAAGGGTTTTGGAAGGACAAGATGTTTGCAAGGGATCAACAAGTGAACAAGCTGATAGCAAGGGATCAACTAATGCTCAGGGTAACAACATTAGGTTTGGCCCGTTGATGCCACAATCGGCTAACCTTGATGGTGAAGGTTTCGAAAAGGTTCTGGATCCCGTGCATGTCCCAGGCCTAGGTGCTCCGAAGAAAAGGCTACATGCAAAGATGAAGAAAACAAGAACAAAGGGTAGATGTAGCTATTGTCATGAGGCAGATGGTCACAATCAACGTACGTGTGCCAAATTGATAGAGGTACCTAATATGCCACAATTTAATGTTTTCATGTGTCCAAATATATTCCATGGCATTAATAATACCCTTATATGTAGGATCTCAAAGCAGAACTATGATAGCTACTACATTGTGCGCACGGTCGGAGAGCAAGTACGTGGACGATCAACCTGATGTTGGCGTGTGCATGGTTGTCTATGTCTAGTATCGTGTGACCTTTTCTCTAAAATACTTCATTCTGTCAGTTAGTGACTTCCTCATAATGTATGACTCAGCTATTTGGTTGTCCACTCCGTTGTAACAGTATGAGTTTGGGATATTTTTTTTGCATTTTATATGTGAGTTTTTGAAGTGCAACCTCAAGAATCATGGTTTCTTCGTGGCCAGCGTGTAGCTTGTTTATGTTGCATGATAAAATTTGGAAATAGATGTAATGGAGGAATTATATTTCGCTCCCAAAATCAAAATAAAAGCCGATAAATCCAAAAAATACATTAGTCATCCATGCTCTCCAGTTGAAGAATATACAGGATGAATACATATGATGAATCATACTCATCCTACATATCCTCCACGTAGAGTGCAAGGAAGACCAACGCTTGTAATAATCAAATAGATGAAGGTATTTAAGAAGGTGTAGGACTTGCCCGGGGGGCGAGGTGGGACTAGAAATGTTAAGTCCTGGCACGAGAAAAGGTGATTTTTTTCAACTCCTCCAAATCACCCCAAATTTGTTCTACATCCTCAAATAGATGAGCCAAACATGTCTATGAAAGAAATTTAGAAAAAAATATCCTACAATGCCCCCTTAAGGTGTGTAGACCGCTGTTTTGATCAGTCAGTCTATAGGGTAGAATAAATTCAAATTTTTTTTAGAAAAATCACCTTTGTTCAAAAACTGGCTTAAGTTAGACCAAATGGTCCCTCCGGAATGCGGTGATTTTTTCGACCACCTCCAAATCACCTCAATTTTTGCACCCATGATCTCTTGCACAAACAAAGCTAGGTTTCCAAGGTTTTATGTTTTTTTGATTTTTTTTTTGAATTTATACTGCCCTCTAGACCGATTGATCAAAACATCAGTCTATACCTCAAGGGGGCATTGTAAAATATATTTTTTTCAAATTTTCTTTCATAGACATGTTTGGCACATGTGGGTCACCGTGTAAAAGAAAATTTGGTTGATTTGGAGGTGGTGGAAAAAATCACCTCCGTTAAAAAACTGGCTTAAGTTAGACCAAATGGTCCCTCCGGAATGCGGTGATTTTTTCGCCCACCTCCAAATCACCTCAATTTTCACACACATGATCTCTTGAACAACCAAAGCTAGGTTTCCAAGGTTTTATATTTTTTTGAATTTTTTTGAATTTATACTGCCCTCTAGACTGATTCATCAAAACATCAGTCTATACCTCAAGGGGGCATTGTAAAATATATTTTTTCCAAATTTTCTTTCATAGACATGTTTGGCACATGTGGGTCACCGTGTAAAAGAAAATTTGGGTGATTTGAAGGTGGTGGAAAAATCACCTCCGTTCAAAAACTGGCTTAAGTTAGACCAAATGGTCCCTCCGGAATGCAGTGATTTTTTCGGTCACCTCCAAATCACCTCAATTTTCACACACATGATATCTTGAACAACCAAAGCAAAGTTTCCAAGGTTTTATATTTTATTGATTTTTTTTGAATTTATACTGCCCTCTAGACCGACTAATCAAAACATCGGTCTATACCTCAAGGGGGCATTGTAAAAAAAATCCAAATTTTGTTTCACACACATGTTTGGCACATGTGGGTCATGTAAAAGAAAATTTGGGTGATTTGGAGGTGGTGGAAAAAATCACCGCCATTCAAAAACTGGCTTAAGTTAGACCGAATGGTCCCTCCAGAATGCGGTGATTTTTTTGACCACCTCCAAATCACCTCAATTTTCGCACACATGATCTCTTGCACAGACAAAGCTAGGTTTCCAAGGTTTTATATTTTTTTGAATTTATACTGCCCTCTAGACCGACTAATCAAAACATCGGTCTGTACCTCAAGGGGGCATTATAAAATATATATTTTTTCCAAAGTTTCTTTCATAGACATGTTTGGCACATGTGGGTCACCGTGTAAAAGAAAATTTGGGTGATTTGGAGGTGGTGGAAAAAATCACCTCCTTTCAAAAACTGGCTTAAGTTAAGACCGAATGGTCCCTCCGGGATGCGGTGATTTTTTCGACCACCTCTAGATCACCACAATTTTCACACACATGATCTCTTGCACAAACAAAGCAAGGTTTCCAAGGTTTTATATTTTTTTGATTTTTTTTGAATTTATACCGTCCTCTAGACTGACTGATCAAAACATCGGTCTATACCTCAAGGGGGCATTGTAAAATATTTTTTTCAAAATTTTCTTTCATAGACATGTTTGGCACATGTGGGTCACCATGTAAAAGAAAATTTGGGTGATTTGGAGGTGGTGGAAAAAATCACCTCTGTTCAAAAACCGGCTTAAGTTAGACCGAATGGTCCCTCCAGAATGCGGTGATTTTTTCGACCACCTCCAAATCACCTCAATTTTTGCACACATGATCTCTTGCACAAACAAAGCTAGGTTTCCAAGGTTTTATATATTTTTTATTTTTTTTTGAATTTATACTGCCCTCTAGACCGACTGATCAAAACATCGGTCTATACCTCAAGGGGGCATTGTTCAAATCGGAGATATTCCCCTAGGAGCAGAACAACTGAAGCGAATTTACGATAAGCAATACATCTATGGTGATGTAAGACCCTTGTACTCCATTGTACATCAACTATTTGAACTGTTGGCACATCATTATATGATTACAAATTTGGCAGGTTCTTATGGCGTATGCTCACATCAGCGGAGTTAAGACTGATACTACCTCAGTCATATCCCCCAATGAAACCAGAAAGCTTTTAGAAACAAAAGGGGTTATTCCAAAGGGCCGTGGAAGCTCGTGGGTTCAGCATGTTGCAAATAAATTTGTAGGACATTGGAAGGTACTCGTTTTCCTCACTTTCATATATCGTAGTACATAGTGTAGATGAAATATTTCAAGGGTCCCCCGAACCATAATTGTTACCTTACCTACATTATTCCATGGAATGAGTCCTCTTTGACTTTACGGCAGGTGCACATCCCGTTGAATGTGCATGATAAACACTGGATGGCAATGGTGTTCAATTTCGACAAAGAAGAGATTCAAATCCTAAACTCCTTGAAAAATCATTTTGACGAGTCCAAGGAAACTGCTCTTGTAAGCTTTATCTCGCTACCTCTTTACCGTCACATGGCACATGAACTCCAAATCACCGTAACCCTTTGTAATACGCGTATTATGCTAGGTGGAGTCGATTCAGGCCTGCATGGACGTAGTGGTGAAGGATGTCTTGGTAACACCAAGTAAGCCCATCAAATTTACCGTCTGGAAAGTAGTACGCTATGACAACATACCGCAATAGAATGACGGGTACGTACGACCTCCTAAACTATTCGTGGCCGACACGTCCAAGTTTACTAAAACCTATACTAAACACTTCAGGCATTCATGTGCGTTTTTCACACTGAAGTACATGTTGACATGGAACGGTGAAAATTTTACCGACAAAGTGGAGCAGGTGAGTCAAACACTATATTTAATTTTAGAATATCTTATGACTGAACGTTGTGCTGACATATGTGTCGCTTATCAAATTTAGTCACAGATGGATATTTTTAGCTGGAAAATAGTTTCAAGCTTGCTGCGTTCAGATTGCAACAGTCTTCGCATGGAAACATACAAGTATCCCATAATGGTTAGCAAAGAAGCACGAATATTTTATTTTATTCACATGTGTCATGATGCTACCGAATGCACTAATGTCTGTTGTACAGGCGGAGACATATGAAGCCCATGTTGCGTCGCAACCTATGGATTCAGAAGGCGATGTCCAAGAAGTTATCAGTACTGTTGAGTGCAAGAAATCAGACACGTCAAGCTCCCCAAAGGATCCCAACACCCCGAGCTCCCCAAAAAGGCGGAGAGTACGTGGACGCCCGAGGAAGTTTGTTGATGAAGAGCAAGCTAAAAAAACAAAAACTATAGAAGAGCTCAAACTGAAATTTGATAGCAAGACCATTGCTAAACAAGTGTCTTCGATATCAGGACGATCACGCAAACCATCATCGGCTATATTGAGCCCATTCAAGATTCTATAAGGTATGAAAGACCATCAACAACTATATTGAAGCAGATAGAAAAAGTTTGCACTGTTAAGGTATGAAAGATTCTATAAGAAAGGAGAAAATGTGGTATCAGCTTTGTGCATATGGAGCATTATGATTATGCTTAGTAATGAAAAATTCTATATAGTAAGAATGCAATAGAAAATCTTGTTGCTAGAAATGTACTGTTGCATGGACTTGGCATGCATGATTACTGATGTGGCATAGTTTCATGGATTGATTTTTGCAAGAGAAGAACTAATCCATGTTTGTTGTTAATGGCAGGCAATGGCCGTAAATTGTTACTACATGCATCAGTACTGAACAGATGCATGAGTCGATGATGTGGCCCAGTTTCATGCATACGGGTTGCCACTATTGAAGAACGGAGCATAGTTTCATGAATAGCAAAACCAGATAATGGGTTGCACAATTGAGGAACAGAGCGTAGTTGTAACAAGGGTTCTACTGATTTAAACTATTATCATTGATAGTCTTGTTGGTACTAGCAAGGCACACGTGCATTGGGTGTGAAAGCAACAGTTAATGTCAATTATTTCAGATGCATTTTACATTGCTATGCTACTGTAGCAATGGATTTTTTGTGTGTGTTTTCTTTAATAAAGTGATAATGTAAGTGCACCACGGGAAAAAAACATTCCACATCAGCACCCAACTAGAACTGTACAAAATTTACAAATAGGTATTCCAGAAATAATTCTCATTATTTTTGGGCCCACAGAAATGAACTATTGATAGTTTATTTTTGTTCCCACATAACATGTTGGCACACAAGAGCATGCACCAAACTTGTTCTCCTTCGACACACAGATGCTATAACGACGGACATGTACCAGTAATATTCACACTGCATGTGTCGATACAATCTTGACCAACACGCAACAACATTGGTCTCATTGGACTCACACATGCCATAAGGGGTCCAAATCATTCACCAATTTTTCTAGTCACGTTCCACTCCAAGATGCGACAATGGACCGACATGTATCAATCTTGATCTATTTGCACAAATAATTGGTATAAGGGCTAGATGCACCAATAGATGTCACAATGCACTGACACATGTCACTTGGGCCAACACGCACCATGCCCACAAACAAGGAACAAATAAGCCTATAGGATCCACATGCACCGATAAACTACGTCTCGACATGCAATAACTTTTTGTAGTCACATTGCACGCATAGTGCATACCAAGACACGCCAACGACCCGTCATGTGGCAATCTTCATGTGTTTTCATTAATCATGGTCTCTTTGGCCTAACGGATGCCATAAAGGGCCAAATGCACCAATATTGACACGTTGCACTCAAACGTGCCACTTGGGCCAACATGGATCATGGTTTCTTTACTACCAAGGATCACATAAGCCATTATATAGTGTTGGTACCCTAGCTAATAACAACATATATCAACATTGGTCCTAGTTGCAGCTACATAGGACCACTTATGCCACACATGGAGCACAACCTTGGTGCATGTTTTTTTTCCGTGCGTCTGTGTCTGGAGAAATGTCTTAAGGAGAGGCAAATTGGTTCTGCTGAACACACTGCATCAGCCGAACTGGCTATACCCTTTGCCTCACACCCGCATGGCCCTGGTTCGAATCCCCATGAGGCAGTTGGAAATGCCATTTTTTCTATGGGTAATGACACGTGGGGTCTCCCTGTCATCCACACAAATGTGCCACCACATGTACCACATTTGGCTAAGTGCACCTACTACTCCACATCATTTTCAACTTCTTCGTCCCCTTCTCGACAAGCGCCACCGCCGCCGCCATCTCCCGACGACGCCTCTCTTCGCCGCCGGATCTGCGCAGCCGCCAACTCCGACAAGTAGGTGAGATCTCCCCTCATACCCCTCACGAATCTTCTTCCCTTCCCCAACTGCGTCCTTCTCCCTCCGGACGCGGATCTGATCCAGAAATTTTATTTGATACATGCGGTAAATGATTTGTTGATGGATATGATGGTTCTTTCATAGATTGATGGATGTTGTAGTGTAGGATCTGAGACGTACCAGGGAAAAGAGAGGCCCTGTGCAAATCAAGATGAGGCCCTGTGTGTGAAAAAATAAATCAAAATAATTCATTCGTTCTTCACTATAGTATGTAGTACTGACATTGGATTGGATTGGATTGGGACTTATTAGGTAGATGATACTGGCATTGCCGTTGTCATTGTCATTGCTTTTTTAGGTAGATGATAGTAAACAAATTTATAAGGTATTGCATTTTAGGTTATTACTATGATTTATTATATGTATGGTCTTTGTATTGTACTATGGTAGCGTACAATTCAACTTGGAGTTCAACATGTTCTATATAGAATGGAGGAAGCACCATGTGGACGGTGCAAGTCACGGTGCCGGACCAGCCTTTGTACTACCACGCTGTTCAGCATCTACTTCCAGCCTACTTTTGTTTTTGCAGCGGTAACAATTTATATGAACCTTCTGACAGTTCATTATTATTGTTTTTTCTATTTCCACTGATTCATTGTGTCTGTTATTTGTTTTTTTCTTGCACAGATCGTCCCATGCAATGTGAGATTGGCATTCGATGAGCTCGTCGGAGACACCGTGACCTTCAATGCTCTTGGGGGGTCGTACACTATGCAGGTCGATATGGGGCGAACGATAACCCAGATTGGAGGAGATGAATGGGATCATTTCATCACCCGCTTGCGTCTTAGTGGGGGTGAACGGATCATCTTCTCCTTAAGAGGAGAAAGGCCCAGGATTTCTGTTGTCTATCTGAATTTGATTGCCGATAGTGAGGATGAAGTTCATGAGGAGGACGATGGTGAGGATTCAGATGATGATGAGAACCCACTTGATGAAGCCCTCTATGCCCAAGGAGTGAGGCTGAGCGATGAGGAAACGGGCAACCTCTGGGACATGCTTCCGCTACGTGAAGACTATGTTGGGATGCCATTCGTGACCCACCTCACAAGGACGAATGTTAAACATCATGTCATGGTATGTTACTTAGTGTGGTAATTACATGATATGCATGCTTAATTAGTGTAGTAGTTGGTATGATATGCATGCTGTAGTACTGTGATGATATGCCTAGTGTAGAATTCATTTAGTGCAGAATTCTATGGTATGCATGTGTTGTAGTAATGCAATATATGCTCATGTAGTGTAGTAATATGCGATGATATGCTTAGTGAACGTAGTAATCTAATGATATGCTCAATTACTCTAGTAATTTGATGATTAGCATGTAGTGTAGTGATGTGATGTGACATATGTGTCTTGAAGTGTATGGTTTGTTGATAATTGCACGTGACATGCTCATATATCATATCAACTGTTTTCAGAAATTACCTAAGAGGTTATCTGATAGCTCTGGCATCGAGCCGGATGAAGAAGGCATGGCTGCTGGACTACGCCTTACCAGAACGGGCTCCATCACCACCTGTGCCTATGCAGTGGACATGGACGGTCGCACTATCTTCAAGCAGGCGGGGTGGAAGAAGTTCCTTCATGGCAAGAATCTTCGGGTAGGTCAGGACATCCTACTCACTGTTGTGAACACTTGCCACTGTGACTTGAGGATGATGATCACCATCAACCTCATTTAGAACTGGCTGGGCCATGTTTCGATGTGTAATGAACTTGGTATGTTAGCTCCTGTTTCCGAGTACTTGTCGTGTATTACCGTACACACACATATATATATATAGGGTGGGTCTATTATGATAACACCCCTTAAGACCCTTATTCTGCACACCAACATGCTTATTCTGATAACACCCCCCGATGACCGCACCCCCGAATCCCCCACTACCTTCGTCAACGTCCCTCCACCCCCTCCCGGCGCGGCCCGCAACCCACCCCACCTTATTCCATCACGCAGCCTGCAGGGGCTGGCGCCACACTCCCTCATCCCACCTTCTTCCCCCGAGCACGCGCCGCCGCTCCCCTCCCCCCGCGCACCTTTTCCTCCTGGTCGGGGCCGCCACACGTCCTCTTAACCGCCCCGACCACAAACCTCCCCCATTGTGTGCCCCACATCCCCTCCCCCCGCGCCACCGACGGAGCCGGCCAGGGACTTGACCTCCCTCGCGTCAGATCCGGCTGGCCGCAACAGCCATGGATCCCCTTCCCCTGCCCTGCCTTTCCCCTTCATCGCCGAGTTGCAATGACCATGGATGCATCTCACCGCGACGGGACCTCCCCTCCCTCTGGCTGATCCACCCATTCCTGAGGTGTGGGCGTTGTTCCCCCGACGTCGGCGAGCTCCATCCTGGTGAGGTAGTTCGGGAGAAGGGGCAGGCGCGTCGGTGTATTCCGTCCGGGTACCACGTGAAGTGCCCCGCATGTTAGTGCAGTCCACCGGTGTTGCGTGCAGCTCCGCCTCCCATCCCCTTCATCTACTCCACCACCTCCTTCTCGCTTCACTCCGCGAGATCGAGTGCCACCTGCGGCCTCTGCTCGGATAGGTGCAGGATCCACGACAAAATACGAGGTCGTTGACCATGCCATCGACATCGCCAGGCCCGCTTCCCTCCTCCCCCTGAGCGCCATCCAACGACAAAGATCCATGGCGCCTCCTCCCCCCCCCTATAGCTCCCCTCCTCCTCTACTGCACGAGAACCACCGGTGAGGCATCGCCGCTGCCCCCAGCTCCACTCTTCCATGCACTTAGTACTACACGGGCAGGGGACGAGCTCCACTTCGACTCTCTGTTCGTTGTTGACCACCTCTCCTGCTAGTTCCACCCCTGTAGCTCCTGGATGGTGGACTACGGAAGATGCAGCGTGTCAGCTGCACTGTCGAAGTTTATGATCTTTTCTGCTTTTTCAGATTTCACTTTTTGACACCAAAATGCAGTTCGCCTGGGGCTTCGTTGCGGTGCGCATGGCGTCATGCCCCTGTTTCAGTTCTATCGATGGATGCATTGTAGTTTAGTTCGATCCGTTTGGAGACTTGGAGTTCAGCTGCGTATTTGTCTGTTCTATAAATTTTTTTAATCTACGGAAAGATGAAAGTGATTCAGTTAGTCGTGCAGCTCGGAGAGGCGTACCATGCGTTTCGGTGCAGTTTGGCAGGGAGGCCATTTCAGCTTAGTGGTTTTTGGTTTTAGACTCTCCCACTGCAGTGCGCGCGTGCACTTCAACTTGTCTGTGTCCCGGTGTAGTGTACATTTTGCCCATCAGCTTGGTTGTGTGTGTGTTGTGATGTTTGGTGTTGGGATTGCTTCGTTGCAGTGAACGTCCGTTTCAGTCAAAATTGCAACGATGTGTGCTGCGGCAAGGCCATCAACTAGCCTCCGTTAGTAGGAGCTCATCCTGCATCTGCAAAACCAAAGTGCACTGCATTTGCATGCCGGCGCCATTTTTTGTAGCCGCACTGCAAAAAGAAGCTTTTGCACTCGCTTCTATATTAGATGTAGTTCACTCGCTCAGTCACTGTGGTCCACTCGCTTGGTCAACACGCGTAAAAAAACTTGTAAAACAGGGAAAAAATAATATCTCAAAGAAGCTCGCTTCTATATTAGATGTAGTTCACTCGCTCAGTCAATGTGGTCCACTTGCTTGGTGAACGCACGTAAAAAATTAATAAGTATGAAAAAAACACAACAAAAACTCATGAGGTTCACTTTTGGTAGTGTTGAGGTTCATTTTCGGGAGTGTTGCGGTCCACTCTCGTTCAAAAAAAGTTGAAAAAAGATAACAAAAACTTTTGCGAGAAAGTTTATGTCCGACCAAAAGAAATCATGAAGTTCACTTGACTGCCTGCTGCAGTGCGGTTTCCGTTTGAAGCAGTGCGTTCTTCTGTCCGATGAAAGGTCCACTCGCTTGGTCAACGTGCGTAAAAAATTAATAAGTATAAAAAAGACAACAAGTACTCATGATGTTCACTTTTGATAGTGTTACGGTTCACTTTCGGAAGTGTTGTGGTCCACTCTCGTTTGGAAAAAAGTTGAAAAAAAGATAACAAAAACTTGTGCGAGAAAGTTTATGTTCGACAAAAAGAAATAATGAAGTTCACTTGACTTTCTGTTGTAGTGTGATTTTCAGTTTGAAGCAGTGCGTTCTTCTGTCCGACGACGATTTTGGTGTCACGAAAAAACAGAGTGTCCGCTTTTTGCTAATTTTAAAACTGCTCTTAAACCGTAAGGAATTAGAGAGTGTGTTCTACATGAAAAAGTTGCGTCTCGTCAATATCTTTCCAATGGCATATTATTTGAATCATTTCGACAAACGGTTTGTAAAATTTTTAAAAAAAATGGCCGTTGCCATTCGTCCTCCGCCGCACGATTTTCAAAATTAACTTAAAACCGTAAGGAATCTCAAAACCATTCCTACATATGAAAGTTGTGCCTTGTCCATAGCTTTCCAACGACGTATCGTACGCCTCATTTCGACAAACGATTCAAAAACTAGAGCGAAAACAGTACCAAAAATTTGAAAAAAATTGAAAAATAGAATTCCGCGATTTAGTAAATTTGAAACTGCTCTTAAACCATAATGAATTAGAGAAAGATTTATATATGAAAAGATGTTCCTCGATGATATCTATCCAACGGCGAATCATTTGCTTCATTCCGACAAGTGGTTTAGAAAAAAACGTGAAAAAACGCTCGCTGCCACTCGTCATCCGCCGCACCATTTTCAAAACTGATCTTAAACCGTGTGGAATCTCGAAAAGTGTTCAACATGTCGAAGTTGCGCCTAATCGATAGCTTTTCAACGGTGTATTACACGCCTCATTCCGATAAACAGTTAAAAAATAGAGCGAAAACAGTACCAAAAAAACACCGCGTACAGTTTTTTTCGACACGAAGTTCACTAGTCTATATTGCAGTGCTCGTCATCAAGAAGATGCAATGCACTTGCGTTCAGCGTGCAGTGCGGAAGTGGTGTGCAAAATAGTTATTCTGCTAATGTATATAGGTTCAGTAAATGGGCAATGTATCGATGTGAAATGAACTTGTTATGTTTGGGGCTTGTTTTGTTGTTGGCCCAGCGGTTATTTGAGACTTCCTTGAACTTGAATCTGTCTTGACTTGTTGTTGGATGCTTGGTGCTATTACTTGATAGTATAAAGCTAGGGGGTTTGGGGGACCCATTTTTTAGGTTCAGTTAATGGAGTTTAGCTCTAATTGTACTAATTGTTTTCTTTTCCATACAATTCTGAACCCAAACTACACATGGCACAACCTTCTGTGATTAGTTTCTTTGATAACTATAGTATTGAAGAGCAGCCGCAGAGTTCCATTCACAATTTACTTGAATTTCTGTTTTGATGGATAAACAAAATAGGAAGCTAGCAAACTTATTTAACGAGATAAGCAAACTATGTACTTGATGACATAAGCAAACTTGTTCAACCCTGACAAACAGGACATAAACAAACTAGTTCAACTCTGACACACATGACATAAACAAGCTGGTTTAACCCAAGAAAAGCAAACTACAAATTACAAACAACAAGATAAAGGACAAGCACAAGCGCAAGCAACACAAAGGAACACTTTGATGCCTCTTCATCCCACATAGTGGCAGTGGTAGTATGGGTCCTCTTCCTACTCTTTTGAAATTTCTAGACCTGTTTTGATGTTGTTGATTATCTTCCACAACTTGTAGGTGGCGTACGCATCTATTGCTGCGTACTCGATGAGGTAATCTGGGAGTGGGTTGTCCCCCCACAGTTTATGGTCTGCCATCTTGTCGATCTTCTTCTTCATCTTGCTGTAGAATGGGTGGATGACACTAGCTGCAACATCAGCCAAGGAGTCGTACTGTTTTCTGTTGTATGGAACTCTCCAGTTGCGCTAAATGTCGATATGCTTGTTGGGGTTTATCTCGAAACCAGACATCTTCAGCTTGTCCTTGTCATTCTGAATGCTGAAACCGGCAAAGGTGAACAACTTCTCCTCCTGTAGGAATGCTTTGAGGAGCTTTGGCCTACTAGGGGAGAGACAAGTGATGAATACATGGAGTACTAGTGTTTGTTTTTCAAGATTTAATCTTGTGTTTTTTATGGTTTACAAGTGATGAATACATGGAGTAGATGCTTATACAGTATAAGTCATGGATGAATTTAGTTCAGAAACTAGCACACAAAGTTCTGAAATTAAAATCAAGTGCACCATCTTATTTTTCTTTTTGGAATATATAGTTGAGTCAATGATCTATTTGCTTTCTTTGTGCCAGTTTAGTTTTATTTTGTTGAATAAAATAACATATACCTCTGCTTCATCAAGTTCTTAAGTTTTTTTGGTGGTGAAAATAACACCAGACCAAGTTCAGAAACTACTTCACTACATGAAGTTCAGAAACTACACTAATGAATCAAGATAAGAAAATACACTGGTAGATCAAGCTCACAAATTAATCTTGTGCAACAATTTCAGATACTAATCAAGTACATCAGGTTCCAAATATACTCTAGTGCATCTAGTTTGAGGAACTGCACTAGTGCATCCATTTTCACAAACTACACTAGTACATCTAGTTGGAAACTAGTCAAATGAACATTCGAGGGAGCAATATTGATGAAAGGAAGAGGGTGAATGAGTAGGATTTTTCACCATTTTGTGGCCGCAGCGATGTGGTACATGAGGCAGACACCCTCCACGCTTAACTATAGAACTGCTGCCCTCTGCGGAGGTTCATCTTCTTTGGTGAACTCCACATCAACGTCGATGATGTGGGGATACGAGCTGTGGGCGCTCCTCCTAATCCTACCGATCATCTGGTCGGCCTTGTCTGGTATGCTGGTGCAGACGACCTTCAGCATCTCCTTGCCGTGGAGATCAACCCCTTTAAGGGTTACGGTGTACTCGCGCTTCTGATCGGGAACGTGAACAACGTCGAGGTTGTCGCTCTGGTAGGACGCCTCGCCACAATGACGCTTGGCAGACGCTTCCTCCGCCATTGCCCTCCTCGTGCGACTATGGAGGTTTGTGGGTTGTGGGTTGTTTGTAGAAGAGATGGAAGCGGCAATGGAGGTTCTCGGAATAAGGAAGTGATGTAGTCGATTTGGGGCTTTTCATGCCTGGGATGGGGATGTGGGGGAGGCGGTTCGTCTAGGACGTGGGGGTAGTGGCGGTGGCGTAGTTGCAGTCCATCGTGGCAACCGCGCTTTGTGTGCACTGCTGGGTGCGTGTGCGTCTGAGTTTAGTCCCACCACGGGCCTGCATCCTCACCCATATCACTGGGTTTGTAGTCATATACGGGTCGTGCTGTGTGAAATATCATGTTAGGTAGGTGTTCTTTTTTTCCTATAAAATCTTTTTTTGCCTATGTGACATGTTGACTTATACTAAAATAACACTTCCTTTTTTAGGTACAGTGTCTTATGTGAAAAGTTTAAGTTTGATAACAATGAAAAACATTTAAAACCTTGCCACATTGCCTTTCTTGGACATGTGTAAAAAGTTTAAGTTTGAAAACAATTGAAAAACAGGTAAAACCTTGCATCATTGAATTTTAATTTTAAAATAAATTTGAAATATTGCAGTTAATTTGTAGACCATCTCCAAATCAAACCAAATTTGTTTTACATTGTGACAAAAATTTTATTTACAAATCATGTCTGCAAAAACTGAGGTGATTTAGAGGTGGTTGAAAAAAGGTGAATTTTTTCACCACCTCCAAATCACCCCAAATTTGTTCTACATGCTCAAATAGATGAGCCAAACATGTCTATGAAAGAAATTTGAAAAAAAATCCTACAATGCCCTCTTAAGGTGTAGACCGATGTTTTTATCAGTTAGTCTACAGGGCAGAATAAATAAAGAAAAATAAAAAAATTATAAAACCTTGAAAACCTAGCTATGTTTGTGCAACATATCAAGTGTGCAAAATTAGAGGTGATTTAGAGAATGTCAAAAAATCACGCTTAAACACGAGGGACCATTTGGTAGCGAGTTTTTGCAGAAAATATGATTTTTTTTCCACCACCTCCAAATCACCCCAAATTTGTTATGCATGCTCAAATAGATGTTCTAAACATGTCTATGAAAGAAATTTGGGAAACATGTATCCTACAATGTCCCCTTAAGGTATAGACCGATGTTTTGATCAGTCAGTCTACATGGCAGAATAAATTCAAAACAATTTAAAAAATTCTAAAACCTTGAAAACCTAGCTATATTTGTGCAAGATATCAAGTCTGCAAAATTAGAGGTGATTTAGAGAATGTTGGAAAAATCACGCTTAAACACGAAGGACCATTTGGTCTAGTTAAGCCAGTTTTTGCAGAAAATGTGATTTTTTTCCACCACCTCCAAATCACCCCAAATTTGTTTTGCATGCTCAAATAGATGTTCCAAACATGTCTATGAAAGAAATTTGGGAAAAAAATGTATCCTACAATGCCCCCTTAAGGTGTGGACCGATGTTTTGACCAGTCAGTCTACAAGGCAGAATAAATTCAAAAAAATTTAAAAAATCTAAAACCTTGAAAACCTAGCTATGTTTGTGCAAGATATCAACTGTGCAAAATTAGAGGTGATTTAGAGAATGTCGAAAAAATCACGCTTAAACACGAAGGACCATTTGGTCACTTAAGCTAGTTTTTGCAGAAAATGTGATTTTTTTCCACCACCTCCAAATCACCCCAAATTTTTTCTGCATGCTCAAATAGATGTTCCAAACATGTCTATGAAAGAAATTTGGGAAAAATGTATCCTACAATGCCCCCTTAAGGTGTGGACCGATGTTTTGATTAGTTAGTCTACAGGGCAGAATAAATTCAAAAATAAAATTATAATTTCTAAAACCTTGAAAACCTAGCTATGTTTGTGCAATATATCAACTGTGCAAAATTAGAGGTGATTTAGAGAATGTTGAAAAAATCACGCTTAAACACGAAGGACCATTTGGTCTCACTTAAGCCAGTTTTTGCAGAAAATGTGATTTTTTCCCACCACCTCCAAATCACCCCAATTTTTTTCTGCATGCTTAAATAGATGTTCCAAACATGTCTATGAAAGAAATTTGGGAAAAAATGTATCCTACAATTCCCCCTTAAGGTGTGGATCGATGTTTTGATCAGTCAGTCTACAGGGTAGAATAAAGTCAAAAAAATTTAAAAAATTCTAAAACCTTGAAACCTAGCTATGTTTGTGCAAGATGTCAACTGTGCAAAATTAGAGGTGATTTAGAGGAGGTCAAAAAAATCACGCTAAATTTGTGTGGGGGGGGGGGAGGAGGGAGGGTAGACCTCCCGAGAGCTGTTTACTGGTCATTTTCGTTCCTATATGTGAAAACATTCAAAAAAATTCCCAACATGAAAAGAATTATGCATGCATGCTCTATGTGGTCATGGGATTCGATGCAACAAAATTTGGATCGTTAGTGCATGTATACGCAAGTAGGGCCTCTGGAACGCGCTTTTCGAGGATATCATGTCACCACCCGAGAGCACTAGCTTGGTTTCTCACCTGTATGAAACCAACCCAACATTTCAGGATGACAAGTCATGGACATGTTAGGGCTACTTGCCATGTTTCAACCATCTTCAACAAATTTTGAAAGTTTCGTCACATGCGGGATTTTTTCGGCCATTAGTACAATGTGGACCATTTTCAACATTTATTGCAAGTTTTGTCACTTATGGCATTTTTCGGGCATATGCGACACGAGAAAACTGTTTTTAATACTTAAAAAACAAGGACAATATTTACTAGATTTTTTGGGATATCATTGTGATATTTTTGGAATCTCACATAACTCACGCGGCCCACCCCTCCCTAAATCCCGCGATTACAGCGCCTCATTGTAACCACCCGGCCGTGCCATCCGCAGCTCCCACGACCGCTGCAAGATCAGATCAGAGACGCCGGGCTCACACGGATTACAGGAGTCGCCGGCCACCGCCCACCGCCGGACTTCAGTGTTCTTCTCGCTGCCCCCTCCGTTTATCCTTGCCGCCATGTACCGCGCTATAGGGGCACTTCTTGTTTGCGACGCACTATCCGCAGACATCAACTCGGCGCCACCATCTCCGAGAGAAGGTATTTCCTGATCGTAGCTTTTTTAATCGTTGTCGTCCGTTCCTTTAGTAGTTGAACCCTCGTAGGTTTTGCACAACTTCACGTGGTTAAGCAATTGGATACCCTTGTTAAACTGTGCTTATTTTATGCACGACCAACTAGGTTGTGTGCTTAAACTCATAAGTTGATCATATGTTAAATGACCCACTTAATTTTTTTTAATATTAGTTGACTGCTAATTTTGTTATACATCTTTCAAACACAAATAGGAAGCAACAATTGATACATGATCTTGCTCATGCTCTACTTTTAGCATCATTTGATACATGTTCAGTTCTTATCATAAAGTGGATATATGTACTTTTGGCAATCATGAGCATCCTCTACTTACTGCTATAACTAAGGGATAATTAATTTGGTGCCCTTAGTTGTGTCCCCCTCGGCAGGTTTGCCCCTAGTTTCCAAAAACCCTCGTTCTTGGCCAACTCACTTTGGTTTCTTTGTGCTTTTGCCCTCCCGTCACGGTTCCGTCCAGTCAGCGCTGTTTGACCGCTACCGCCGCTAGATTTAGGACACGGCTTGCCCCCTGTGCTCACTCGCTTGTTCCCCCCCCCTCACTCTTTTGTTCCCCATTCCTCCCATCACTCTCTCTCTCTCACTGTACAAACCCTAGTTCGTCGGTGCCACCACTAGATCCAGAAACCCTAAGGGCACCACCACCAGAACATCGTCTGCAGCACCATCACATCCATTTCTAGGCGATGGGGGAGAATGGAGAAACCCTAGGCGGCGGCTGCCGCCACAAGAAGGGAATCGCATCAATGCGGGAGGGCGATGGCTGCGTGCACGGACACATCGGCGGTGGCTTCGTCGACGGCGACAAAAGGTTGCCATCGGTTACAGGGAGTGTTGAAGGCGGCTGTGGTAGCAGTCAGGGCGACAAGGGCAAGGGCACCGCATCTACATGGGAGATCCCGACGGGGTAAGTCCCAGATATGCTTTTCCATAGTATCGTAGGCTTGATTCAGAGAAGATTTAGTCATGGTAGATGTTATGTTCATTATTGTAGGATGGATCCAGCTGTTGCATTCTTTCTGTCTGTTAGAATGGAGACCACAGTCATAGTTTCTGCTGGTACCAGAGGAAAAGAAAGTAGCTTCAAATTTCCATTAGTTGTGGACAACAGTAGTAGTTCATTTAATGATTTTAGGGCTAGTATTTGTGCAAAGTATCCATGGGGATTGTTTGATGCTGTTGAAATAAGATATTGGGACAGTTCACGGGAGAGTTGGAATCCTCTACAGTGTGATGATGAGTTAGGTTTGATGTTTGCAAGAAATGCAGAGACAAGGTCATGCAATTTGGAAATTACAGTAATTCAGAGAAAGAGAAGAGAAAGGTGTGAGAAAACACCTGCATCTAGGACAACTGCTGGAGCGACCAGAGGTAGAAGAAGGGGTAGACCATGTGCATCTAGGACAGGAGCTAGCAGTACTCCTAGTGCTCCTGGCACTAGTGCAGCAAGTGCTAGTACCACCCCAACTGCTCCAAGTGGCACTGAGAAAGAAGATGATCAACCTGATCCAGTTGTGGAGGAAGCACTGCCTGATGCACCTATTTTGTCTAATGAGGAGGATGCGAAGCTTTATCCAGGTTATGTACAACAAAATAATCAGGAACATGCAGCAAATGAAGACAACATGCCTGTAGAATTTTCAGATACTGATGAAGATGAAAGGCAAGAGGATCATGACATGGGAGCTTTTGAGGATGCAGATGAGGACAGACCTGTCATGATGTACGATAGAGATAACCCAAGCATTGAGGAAGGTGTGGTCTTTCCTGGGGCAGTTGATTGCAGAAATGCAGTTTCAACATTCTCAATCAAGTCTGAAACTGAGTACATCACACTGAAGAGTGACCAGAGTAGGTTCACTATTAAATGTGCCTATGACAGGTGTAAGTGGAGGCTGCATGCATCTTTGATGAGGAGGAGCACTTTGTTTCAGGTACTAGCTATTTAGTTTAATACTATTGTTTTAAAATTGTGACTTTTTGTTTTACTAATGTTGTACTGACAGACCATTTGTTTCCTTGTTTTATTTTCAGATCAAAGTGAACCCCCACCCTCACACATGTCTTAGTGTGAACAGATCTCAAAGATTGAGAGCTGCAAAAAGAAGGTGGATTGCAGATGCTTCTATGGCTTGGATCAGAAAAAATCCAGGGATTGGCACAAAGGAAATCCAGGGTAGGTTGTTAGAGAAGCATGGTCTTTTTTTTGACTTGGAACCACTGGATTCCACTACTCAACTGGGGTAGCAACATCGCTGGCCATAAGAACAGTTACATCATTCGGCACAGCGTCCACCCACAGCCGGTGAGTTTCCTGGCCCTTACTCCCCATAGCTGCTAGTGCATGGGCTACTTTATTACAATCACGAGGAGCAAACAAGAAAGAAACCTTATTAAAACTAAGACGAATGAACTGACGAATGTCTCGGTAGATAATGCCTTCAGGAGCACGATCGTAAGTTGTACTTTGTAGAGCCTTCAGAAGAGTTCCACAATCTGATTCAATTACCACACTGGAAATACCCCAAGCTGCTGCAGCCGAAACTTCCTGAAGGCATGCTTCGGCCTCCGTCTGAATAGCACTGCTCGCAGACATGATTCTTCCCGCCCCTGCTCCACACGTGTCGCCTGCGCTGTCACGGATAACGAAACCCCATCCACCAATACCACTCGAACCATGAAAGGCCCCATCGATATTGATCTTCAGCAAATCATCAGCAGGCCTAGTCCATCTGCAAGCCAATCCTGACATGCATCTCAGTCCGCATCTTTTTATTATATTGCAGTGATTCCACCGCCCAATCCCTCGCATGTGCTGTGTAGCTTCTACTGAAACCACCTTTTCATTTGCATTTAGTCTATTCCTCCCATCCCACCACTTCTAGAGCATGCATGCAATCATCACCTGGTCCTCTTCACGAAGTGTGAGTAGTACTTGCACTGTTTCTGTAGAATTCTTGCATGCCTCTAATCGCTGCCTGACAATCTCCATATCCGCTTCTCTCCAAAGCTTTTTTACTTCTTTGCATTTGACAAACAAATGGCATCCATCCTCATCTAATCTCCGGCAACAAAGACATAGGGATTCACATTCAATACCTTTTCGCTTGATGTTCCTCTTTAGCGGTAAACTGTTATGTGCTAAACGCCAGATAAACTGTTGCACCTTGGGCTGGGTAGGCATCGTCCATATTTTCTTCCAGTCTATGTCTCCCTGCGTTGGTTCAGAGGCCTCTGCTACAGCTTGACTATCCCGACTCTGGACGTACAACTAGTACGCGAACTTGACTGAAAATTCACCCTTCCCATCATAGTGCCAAGCATAGTAATCCTCAAAGTCCTCTCGGATTGGTGTAGCAAGAATAATATTAGCATCATCCGCTATGAATGTATCATGCACCAGAGTTTCATCCCATGTCATCGTTGTTGGATCTATGAGTTCAGAAACTTTAGTAAGAAGGCAGCTACCCCGAGTAGTCCAGGGTTGTCTCGTTCCATCCCTAGCAATCCAGGGATCAGTCCAGATTTTGATATTGGTCCCATCGCCGACCCTCCATATGATCCAGAGAAGTATGGTCTTGAGGTGCCTTACAGCAGATGCTACTATGGTAAGGAAATGGCACTTGACAAGTTATATGGTAAGTACAATGACAATTTTCATTTACTTTTTGCTTTCAAAGCAGAAGTAGAGAGGGCATCACCAGGCAGTGTTGTTGACATTGACCATCACACAGTGGAGTACAAGTTAAAAGGAAAGAAATTCTACAACTAGTGTTTTAGAAGGGTTTTTGTCTGTTTCAAAGCTTACCAGAAGGGGTTTCTAGAGGGGTGCAGGCCATACTTGGCTGTAGATGCAATTGCATTGCATGGTAGGTTTAGGGGCCAACTTGTAGCAGCATGTGACCTAGATGCACACAATTGGTTATTTCCTGTTACATATGGTGTTCTTGAAGTGGAATCCATTGAGAGTCGGACATGGTTTTTCAATAATTTGAAGAAAGTTATAGGACATCTTGAAGGATTAGTTATCCATACTGATGCTTGCAAAGGACTGGAGAGTGCTGTTGATGATGTTTATCCTCGAGCATAGAGAGTGCATGAGACATTTGTCTCAAAATTTTGGTAAGAAATTCAAAAGGGAAATTTTATGATGACAATCTGTGGCCTTGCTCACTTACTTATAGCATCAAAAAGCACAGTTATCATCTAAACCAGTTGAAAAGCAAGCTCAAAGTGAAGGACTATCTTGAGGAGCACCACACCAAAATCTGGGCTAGAGCTGATTTCACTGAGTTGAGCAAGGTTGACTATGTAAATAACAATCTAGTTGAATCATTCAACTCTAGAATCAAGAAATACAAGGGCCTACACCTAGTTGACCTGCTTGACAAGATCAGGCAGTATATTATGGAGAAGTTTGACCTAAGAAAAAGAATTTGCATTGACCATTTCATTGGGCACAACATCATACCGGCAGTAATGAAGGCATTAATGGAGAAAACTAAAGGTTTGGAGATGAGCATTGTGAGGAGAAGCCCAACAGAGGCTGGGGTAACTGCAACTGACAGAGAGAAGAGAGAATGGAGGTATCCTATGGACCTGGAGAAATGGACTTGCAGTTGCAGGCAATGGCAGGTCACTGGTAAGCCATGCATCCATGCACTTTTCTTCATCACTTCTCTAAGGGGTGATGCTAATGCAATTGATAAGTATGTCCATAAGTACTACTCTGTTGAGATGTTCAGAGCCACTTATGCTGAAAAGCTACCAGCTTTGGAAGGCAAGCAGCAGTTGGACATTGTAGATCCTGGATTCAAGTTATGTGCTCCTGTTCAGAAGCAAGCACCAGGCAGGCCAAGAAAACAGAGGATTAGAGCAAGCAGTGAAGGAAAGGGCCTTGGGCTAAGGAAGAAGAAGTGCAAAAGGTGTGGTAGATGTGGACACCAAGCCAAGGGATGCACACGATCTGTTGATCCAACTTTTGGAGAAGAAGAGCATTGGGGTGCACAAAATGCAGATGATCATCCAACAGCAGATGAGCCAGCAATAACAGAAGTGCAGGATGAGGATGAGGATCAGCCAATACCTGATGTAGTCCAGCATGAAAATTTTAGGAACCCCGTTAAACATTTTCAAAATCCTCAAAAACCTAACAGAAAAAAAGTTACGGGGCTTTTAAGATCTGGAGGCAAAAAAATTCAAAAAATTTCAAACTTATTAGTGGCGCAACGTTTGCTAGGTGCGCCACTAGTAACAAAAAAAAATTAGTTTCGATTTTTTTTCGGGATTTTTTTCTTCAAAATATGATATGTAATATGAACGGAAGTTTGAAATATTTTTTCAAAATTTCATCACACTCATGAACATGAACAAAGTCCTAAACATCAACAAGGTTTAATAGGATTGATATGCTAGATATATGAACAAGTGCTTGTGAAGTGAGCTGGTGCTGGGGTTGGATAGAACTCTGAAGTTAAGTGTGCTTGGGTTGGAGTAGTGTGAGGATGGGTGTCCTTTTGGGAAGTTTGACCATGGAGTGCGATTTGACCTGAGATTAAGCATATTGACCCGAGATTAAGCCATAGTGACCTGAGATTAAGAAAATTTTGAAAAAAAATTATTACTAATGGCGCACTTCTATGTGGTGCGCCATTACTAAGTCAGATAGTAATGGCGCACCTCTAGGCACACTAATGGCGCACTACAGGTGCGCCATTAGTATCTCGTATACTAATGGCGCACCGGTGGTGCGCCATTAGTAAAAAATACTAGTGGCGTGGTACTAATGGCGCACCAGTAGTGCGCCATTAGTAGGCAAAACTGGTGCACCATTAATAGGCCTTTTCCTAGTAGTGAGGAGTGTGAGCAAACCGATCTCAATTGACGGCAAAATGGCCAACCCGCCATTCGTTGAGAGAGACGAGGAGCGAGAACACACAGACGGGCTCGCACGGAGGCCAAGATTATATTCGAGCATGGTTGGTTGATCGGTATCATCATTACATGTTGGGCTGTCGTTTTCCGCCCTTCTCCGGAATAAACATGTACTTTATCAGAGATTAAAAAAATAAGAGTACAGACGCTCCACCATGCGGTTCTAGTAGTAGTACTACTCGTACTACACTTGCGCTTGGTTCTTCGCCTCTTCGTGAAGTCAAACAATGATGGTACTCCGCATGTTGGCTACTATAGTGTGTGCCTCTGACAATCTGATATCAAATGGACTGATGCATGTCCACCACCTGCGCGAGGGTAGGTTGCATTAGTCAAAAGGCGTAAGCGAGCTTCACCTTGTCCTGCAAGCTTCTCCTCGTCCTGCGAGTTAACAGGACACACCAAAAAGTAGTGCTCGTCCATACTCCCTCCTTTCCTATTAATATGGATTAATCTTTTTTGCGGGTAAATGAGAGAGCTTTATTCATATATAAGCATTCTTAGGACGATTAGCCAAGACACTGGTCACTAGGAAGTGAGGTACCCCGCAAAAAGAAGAAGTAGGAAGCGAGGTGTTTCATCAAGCCAGCTCTCAACCACATTCAAAGTCCAGCAAGCACGGTTCGCACAAAGATGCGCCACAAGGTTTGCTAACCTATTTACATGTTGAATAACAAAAAATAGGAAATATTACCGAGCGCTCCTATTTGTAACAGGATATGAGCCAGAATTAAGCGATAATTGTGGCAAGTGTTCCATGCAATCAACTTCCATTATCACATGCGAGAACCCTCGAAGAGAACCAAATGTGTTGAAGATTGCTTTATCACATTTTAAAATTATAATAAGAGTGCAGACGCTCCTCCATCCGGTTCCTAGTACTAGTATAGTACATACCTCTATATACTATAGTAGTAGTACTAGTACTACTAGTCAACTTTGCGCTTGGTTGTTCGCCTCTTCGGGAAGTCGAACAATAATAGTACTAGTATAGTGTATGCTTCTGGCAATCTGACACCGAATTAACTGTTGCACGTCCACCGCCTATGCGAAGGAGAGCTTGCAAGCCACCGCGCGCAAGCTTCTCCCATCCTGCGAGCCATCGCACGCAAGCTTCTCCCATCCTACAAGCTTCTCCTTGTTCGGCAAGTTGACGGGACACAACAAAGTAATGCTAGTCCATACTGCCTCCTCTCTGGTTAATATGGCTTAATTTCAAACGAGATAAATAGACTGTCTTTCACTGTATATTTGTAAAAATACGGTCAGTGGACTTCATAATACGCTCATTATGCTCAATATATATATATATATATATATATATATATATATATATATATATATATATATATTCCGGTGTTTATATGGTCACTAGCTCACCTGACTGAGTATGTGTGTGCATGCACGCGTGACCGCGTTTTTGCGCCCATGTGTACATGTGACTGTTGTATACACGTAGGGAGAGTATGTGTAGGGGCCACTAAGGAACAGTCAAATCACACAGTAAGTTAGTCGGAAGAAGCAACCATCATTTCACTCTTCAATGACACGTACACAATATAAAATGGTTGATATGGAGAGAAAAAGAAAACCACTATATATACACTAGCAGGAGCCTAATCTACAACCCTGGTTGCTTAGGTTGCTCTCTTCACAAGCATAGAACGACAGTGGCCACAACGCTGGTCACATATCCGGCCTGATCCCGCGGCTAGGGGAAGGGAACAATGTTCTGCGTAGACGCGGTCGACATCGGCGAGGGAGAAAACCCACAGTCGGTGTGTCCCAATCGGGGGTCACCGTGGTATGGGCCGATGCCGCATCCCAACCGCCCTTCTAGCTACAGCCCGGCGTCCCAGGTAGTCCATCTTCCTTTTGGAGCCGGCTTGCTCCACTGCCGCAACTCCCCACGTAGCTCCATCTCCATGTCGATCTTTCTCTACTTCTACCGGCTTCTACTTGTGATGAGTTTATGTCTCATGAACTAGTGCCAGTACTATTATTCTAATCACACTTCTTCAATATCTTTGCCATCAGGGATGCTCAGCTCGATTTTAGTGGAACTACACAAAAGCATCATATGATCCGAGGGTGCCAGCCGTCTTTCCTTCGACAGGTTCTACCTGGCCAGGAAATTAAATCGTGTTTAGGGTTTAGGGTTTAAGTCATAGTGACCCATCAGTAGTTTTTCTTTCGTACACGCTCTCACAACTTTTGTCTTTAGTTGTGAAGTAAATATTGGCTATGATCTGTGAATCATTGAGATGCATCAGCATGCGTGTTAGTTTTCCTTTGTATTTGATGGAATGTTGTAACGGGGCAACCTTGGAATAGGAATGAAAATGGAGTGGAAAGTTTCTGTTTTTCCGGAGAAAAAATGGAAATGGAGAGAAACCAACGTTTCATTTCATTGGATCGCGCCATCGAGCAAAACCAAGGTTTAAATCCAATTTGTCGTGTTCGTGTCTCATCCTCCTCCATAGCTCGACCCCACATGGTCGCTCAGCATGCCACTCACTGCAAACTGAGTATACGATAACTTTCCCGCCTGCTTGTCGATGGATCGCGCCATGGAGTACTAGCACTACTGGAAGAGATTGACGAGTTGGGGGAGGACAGCTAGCTGTAGCACGGACTCCCAAGAACTTTTTACATGCATGTTGTGGCCGGCTATTACGACCTTTGAACACGGAGTAGTTGCATGCACCAGGAAGCGGCATGGGCGACGCTCTCTCGGTCGGCGCGCCGCTTCAATGCCGGCGCCAGTGAGAGGTCACGTTCGCTCTGGTCGGGCATGAATGCGACACTGACCGTTTCAGGCGGGAAGCATGCGCGGGTGATGAAGAGAGTTTGAGTTGGTCAGGACCGGCGTGGCAGCGGTCTGGAAGCCCGCAAACAATAGATGTTGTACGTTAATATTGCTGCTTATATAATTAACAACGTAAATAATGTGCCAGTTGGACAAATATGATTGGAGATGGAGATGGAAATGGAATTTTACGTAAACACGGATATGCATGTGTGACGCCCGGATAATCATGCTACAGTAATCTCACGTTAATGGTGCCACGTCACCTCTGTCACTGTAGTTAATCTCGGGTTAATTCGAAACCGCTTCAAAATTCAAACTCAAATTAATGTCAACAATAAAAGTTTTCAAAAGTTGAAACAAAAATGTTCGGTGGGTGCCGGATATTACAAGGGTAACTATAGTAAAGCAAACACATTTTGATAAAATGCCTAAATGATTTAAATTGAAATAAAACAAAAAAGAAAATAAATAAAAGAAAAGACATTACAAAAAAACAAGAAAACAAAGAAAAAGGAGAAAGCCCCCCCCGGCCCCTTGGGCTTCGGCTCGCCAGGCCGCCAACCGGCCCACCTGGCCCAGCCGGCAGAACCTCCCCTGCCTTATCCCCACGAGGGGGAAACCCTAACCCACCCCGTCGCCCCACTCGCCCCACTCGCTCCCCCTCCCGATCCAGATTGGATCAGGATAGAACCACCCCGCCCCCTGACGACCGCCCCGACCCCTGCCATCGCTGCCACACGCCTCGCCGGCGTCGCCTGTCCCCGCAGCCGCCTCACCGTCCCCTCCCTCATCCTCGCGCCCCCGTTCCCTCTCCCTCAGCGGTGCCCCTCGCCGCGCCTTCCGCGTCGCCCCCGACGCACTGCGCCCGCCCTCCGTCGTCCTGTGCGGCCCGGAACGCCGACCGTCGCCGGATCTCCCTCGTCGGACCTGCCCGACCTCCGTCGAGCCCACTGCCATGGTCCTTACTCCCCACAGTGAGGCATCCTCCTTCTCCTTTGTCTCGCTCCGCCGCCCGCCGGCGCCCTCTGCGGCTGCCGCTGCCGCCACATGACCGCCCCGCTCTGTCACCCCCCTTGCTGCGCTGCTCCGGCTGCCGCCGTGGCCGGCGGCCCCTTGTTGGCCTCGGGCCTCCAAGCGGGCGCATGCTCCACCTGCGCGCGTAACTGCACCCCTCCACGGCCCCGGCGTCCTCCTCCGGTGGCCGCCCGCTTCACCATGGCCCCGCTCCATCCATAGCCTCGCCGTGGCCACGGCCACCCGCGCCTGGCGCCTCCACTGGCCTGTGCAGGCGCCCAATTGGGCTACGGGTTGCGCCCGCCCCCCTGCACACGGCGCCCATTAGCCCGAACCGATAAGGCCCTGGGCCACTGCCAAACGGGCCCCACCTCCAGAATGTTTAAAAATATATATACATAATTAAAAATAATAATTAATTAATTACTTAATTAATTAACTTAATTTAAGCATAATTAGTTAACCTAATCACCTATTTAATTAACTAAAACAATTTAGTTAACCTAAGCCTATGACATATAGGACCCACACATCAGCTTGACCAGTCAACACCTCTGTTGACTGATGATGTCATGCTGATGTCATGCTAATGCAATAATACTATTTTCGAATTTAATTAATAATTAATAAATTAGAAAATGATTTAAAAACTTTAAAAATTAATATAAAATAACCCGTAGCTCGGATGGAAAAACTTTGTACACGAAAGTTGCTCAGAACGACGAGACGAATCCAGAAACGCAGCCCGTTCGTCCGCCACACATCCCTAACCCATCGAGCTCGCAACTTTCCCCCTCCGGCCCCTCTGCCCGGAAGCACGAAACACCGCGGATACTTTCCTGGATGTTTCCCCCTTCGCCGATATCACCTACCACTACGTTAGGTCACCCCTAGCACCGCATATTGCCGCGTCTTGCTTTGTGTTACATTTGATTGCTCTATTATTTATTGTGTTCCCCCTTTGTTACTTCTTTCCGGTAGAGTCTGAGACTGGTGCCGATGTCCGTGTGTTCGACTACACCGAAGATGACCCCTCCTTGCCAGAGCAACCAGGCAAGCCCCCCCTTGATCACCAGATATCGCCTATTCTTCTCTATACTACTTGCATTAGAGTAGTATAGCATGTTACTGTTCGGTTACTCCTATTCTGTTGCATAACCTGTCATTGTTGCTACAGTCATTGATACCTTACCTGCAATCCTAAATGCTTAGTATAGGATGCTAGTTTATCATCATTGGCCCTACATTCTTGTCAGTCTGCCTTGCTATACTATCGGGCCGTGATCACTTGGGAAGTGATCACGGGTATATACTATACATATATACATACTATATAGATGAGGACTAAAGTCGGGTCAGCTCGTTGAGTATCCGCAAGTGATTCCGATGTGGGGGCTGGAAGGACAGGTGGCTCCATCCCGGTAGAGGTGGGCCTGGGTTCCCGACGGCCCCCAACTGTTACCTTGTGGCGGAGCGACAGGGCAGGTTGAGACCGCCTAGGAGAGAGGTGGGCATGGCCCTGTTCGGCGTTCGCGGATACTTAACACGCTTAACGAGATCTTGGTATTTGATCTGAGTCTGGCTACTGGCCTATATGCACTAACCAACTACGCGGGAACAGTTATGGGCACTCGGCGTCGTGGTATCAGCCGAAGCCTTCGTGACGTCAGCAACTGAGCGGCGCGCGCCGGATTGGAATGTAAGCCAGCTCTTGTATTAAGGGGGCTAGTTCTGCTTCCGGTCGCGTATGCAACATGCAGGTGTGCTAAGGGCGATGGGCCCAGACCCCTGCGCGCGTAGGATTTAGACCGGCGTGCTGACCTCTCTGTTGTGCCTAGGTGGGGCTGCGACGTGTTGATCTTCCGAGGACGGGCATGACCCAGGAAAGTGTGTCCGGCCAAATGGGATCAAGCGTGTTGGGTTATGTGGTGCACCCCTGCAGGGAAGTTAATCTATTTGAATAGCCGTGATCTTCGGTAACAGGACGATTTGGAGTTGTACCTTGACCTTATGACAACTAGAACCGGATACTTAATAAAACACACCCTTCCAAGTGCCAGATACAACCCGGTGATCGCTCTCTAACAGGGCAACGAGGAGGGGATCGCCGGGTAGGATTATGCTATGCGATGCTACTTGGAGGACTTCAGTCTACTCTCTTCTACATGCTGCAAGACGGAGGCTGCCAGAAGCGTAGTCTTTGACAGGATTAGTTATCCCCCTCTTATTCTGGCATTCTACAGTTCAGTCCACTGATATGGCCCTTTACACATATACCCATGCATATGTAGTGTAGCTCCTTGCTTGCGAGTACTTTGGATGAGTACTCATGGTTGCTTTTCTCCCCCTTTTTCCCCCTTTCCCTTCTACCTTGTTGCCGCAACCAGTCGATGGAGCCCAAGAGCCAGACGCCACCTTCAACGACGACTCCTACTACACTAGAGGTGCCTACTACTACGTGCAGCCCGCTGACGATGACCAAGAGTAGTTAGGAGGATCCCAGGCGGGAGGCCTGCACCTCTTTCGATTGTATCCCAGTTTGTGCTAGCCATCTTATGGCAAACTTGTTTAACTTATGTCTGTACTCAGATATTGTTGCTTCCGCTGACTCGTCTATGATCGAGCACTTGTATTCGATCCCTCGAGGCCCCTGGCTTGTATTATGATGCTTGTATGACTTATTTATGTTTTTAGAGTTGTGTTGTGATATCTTCCCGTGAGTCCCTGATCTTGATCGTACACGTTTGCATGCATGATTAGTGTACGATTGAATCGGGGGCGTCACAAGTTGGTATCAGAGCCGACTGCCTGTAGGAATCCCCCTTTCCAACTCCTTGGTCGAAGTCGAGTCTAGACATTGCAAAATTTTACTAACATGGTTGTGTGTCTTACGGGCACACGTCGCCATTGGGTGGTAGTAGGATCTTTTATTCCTCGACCTATACTCTGGGACTCTGACATCTCTTCTATTCGGGTTAAACGATTATACTAACTCTGACTCTAGGTTCTCGATAATACTTTCTCCCGGAGAGCCCCTTATTACAGATGATCGTCTGCTCCACCAGAAGCATCCGAAGATACTCTCCAATGTTCTCTTGAGACTTTATGGCATCACTTTTGCAATTCCCCTCCATCGATAAACCCCTATGGATAACCACGTATACTCGCCATTCATACAATGATTCCCAGTTGATCTTGTTATTACAAGATACATCGAAATTCTCTCTATTGTTTCAAGAATACTTTATGCCTGCTGCCTTGCAGTTCTTTGCCACATGAATACCCCTATGGATAATTCCTCGCTCTTACCGAGTATCCGCTCATCCGTAGTTGTTCATGTGTTTCACAAAATTCTTCAAAATACTATCCGATCTTTCAAGAATCCTCATTAGCCTATGGCTCTTGAAATGCTTGTCTACCTGCATTTTGGTTAATTCCAAATGACTAGCAATATTCATGGATGTCCTTTGCCTTTATCATCTTGGGTCCCTTGATTCAATGTGTTGCGAATGTTGCAATCCTTAATCAGATCCTAGAATTTATCCTTTCGGCTCAGACGTCATTTTAAACATGAGCTGGATCTCGACCAGTCAAATTGCCATCGATTGTACCCCTAAGCCTACTCAACTTATCCATCCTTGATCAGAGCGTTGCTTCTGATCCCTTGATTTGGAAATCATAATCTTTTGCATTTGAACTTTGAATTAGTCAGATGTTTCTATAATCCGATCTCCTTGCATTCTTCTTCCTCTGGTTGAGTACCGATACTCACATCAGCTTCGTTGTGGATCGCCCGATCCATTGTTGGATTTTATCTGACATTGTCCTTCATATTCAATCACCTTGTGAGTTCTTCCCCTGATACGTAATGCCTTTGGTAAATTGTATCCTCTGCTTGGCCAACCATGCTCTGCTTTCGAGCTTGTGTATTTACTTTTGAAACTTGTGGTATATGTTACTAAGATGCCCGATGGGTTGAACCTATGCCTTCCCCTAATCCGTGAGAACCCGAAAGTTTTCACAATTCATACTCTTTCGGTGTTCTACCAAATAAAATTCCAACACTGCAGTTTTATCAAAGCGAGAGGTGAATGAAATGTTATGCATTAAATAAGTGGGAGTCAACCTTGAACTTTGTGTTCATGCCCATGAAAATGATGTAGACCGTCTCGGAAGCTTCTTGCAAAATGATTATCCAGCTGTATGATTCATTCATTATTCTTCAATTGATTCCTTACAGTTATGGGTCCGACCATGCTGTAGCTGATCTGATATATCTGATGGGAATTCATTCCAGTGCCTCGTCTATTTTTGGCAAGGTTGAAGTATCTACTGTCACAGGTCAATGACCCGGTTCTACTTCTATCATATTCTACCTTCGAGTATTATCCCCTGGTATCTCGAAGATGTCATGCCATTGCACCACATCTTACTAACTTTGTTGAAGTAATGTCTTTCCTTGTCGTAATCACTCTACAGATTCTGGATTGTTGTCAACCGTGGACACCGACTAGTGAAATTATTCCCCACTACAAATCAAATACCCCTAGTATTTTTACTGGGAAACTCTGACCCAATCTGGTCATTCCTAGACTATCGGTTGCATCCTTGTCTTGCTATCTTTAACTGTGCTACCTCCTTCTTCTCTGGTGCACGAATTCTTCAGTGTGTGAGCGCGACTTACGTCGAGCTTTCAACATCATGTTGCTTGTCTTGAAAGGCAACTTTGGTTCCGAGCTTGCATCTTATAGATTGATCCTATAACTTGCCACTTCATCATTTCCTTGCTTGTTGTCGTTGTTGTTTGATTGCATCCTCTTGAAACCTCCCGGCAAATGTGTTAGATCACCTTCAACACTTTGACTTCTTCCGAGATGTCAACTGTGTTCATGATGAGAAATACCCTCCTTGCCCTCGATGATTTGTGTTGTCATCGACCACTTTATTGCCTTCCCTCCAACACAAACTTGTTTGTGTTCTGTGTTATACCTTGAGTTCCTTGCTATCCAGCATTTGTTCTTCCTTACCTTGGAGTATTACCATCTTTTATGTCAAGAATGTTGTGAGAATTTCACCACCTCTTAAAAATTCTTGATATAGTAATACTTCTCGTCATCTTCGTTCATTTCTTGGTCCCCATGTTGTTCCAACCAGAATACTGACAATTGAACTATGATGAGTGAATTCAAAACTTCTAGCAACCCTATTGCTTTGAAGTGAATGGCCGATAGTTTCATTCTAAGTCTTTTGGTTATCAAATCACCATTCTAACATTGATCGTGCTACTTAGTCCATACTTCTAGGTGCACTTTCAATCAATGTTTAATTGTGGATGTTTTTCCTTGAGCATACATCATTGTATCATTTGATCTGACTAATGTTATCTCCTTATCCACATAATTGTGGAGATCCATCTTTTGGATACCTCGATGAATTATCACTGAGTCCATCAGCCACCTCCTCATCCTCTTCTTGATTTAATGATGAACTCTTGTTTCGGAACTCGCTTCCATAGTTCATTTCCCAAGAATCTTGCAATGCCATTTCATCGATTTGTGTTGCACCTTTTCTTCTCGGACATCCTGAGATTGAGGTATTTTGATACCGATTAGATCTGAATCTTGGTCAGATATGATGGTTGGAACATTTTCCAAGAGTCAGAACATTGGTCTTTATATGACCCGGTAAGGTGATGTCATGCCTAGCACACCTGGCCGGAGGACCAATTGTTATAGTTTCCATCTTAGCAAGGTTAACCATTCTTCCATGAGGAAATTGTGAAACTTATTTTATAAGTTATTCCTGATGAATCCTTTGTATATCCAAGTCTGACCTTTGCTTGAAGACCATGTCAATGCTATCTCGAAGCATGTCTGTGGTAATATGATTTTCAATAAGAGCATTTGAAGCACAATGCTAAATTTTCCTTATCAATTATCCAAACACCTTTGTATGGGTAATGTCATGAAATTTCTCTCCCCTTACCTAAAGGGTTTTCTACATTATATCCTGCCACGGATATCATACTCTGTTTGTCCTTGGGAAGGAAATACCCCTGAAATATTTGTTTTAACACATTTTCCTTTCCATTGTTGGTATAACCTTTCTTGTGATCTATATGATCTAAGCAGTAATATTCTCTTGCTTATGTAAACACCTCGTTGTACAATTCTGTCAACAAGACCCTGTTGCTACTGTTGATGACATTCTGGTAGCCACCGATGGACGAGAACCGTGCCTATTGGTCCGCCTCGTTCAACGAGTAGGAAAATGGTTCTCTTCGTCCCTCGCCCTTGGTACCGATGTTGTTATCGACATAACTGACAGACTATTTTCTGACATGCCTTGCTATCATGACCATGCAAGAGGACATCACCCTCCCTATTTTTAACCCACATGGTGGGCCCATAACCCATAGGTCCCAAGATCGAAACCTGACTCTCCTATACACCCCCGGTTTCCAAAGTTAATTCCTTGTACTTGGCCTCGTAGGTGATTCACGAGCGACCTTCCGAGAGATCATCAATTCTGGTATCAGACACAATACTTATTCCCATTGCTTTGAATCCCTTTTCACGCCCTATTTCAGGCATCAAACGATTGCCTGCCCACTAGAAACTTCTCATGATACCTTCTTAATTTGCTCTCGATATTTTCTAAAGTTTCAATTCGAGAGTTACTTTCGCCACCTTCCTCGATGTTATCGAACAGATTGTCGACCTTGCAGAGGTCTGTTCTCCCAGTATGCCCACCCTTTATTCTTTCATAAGTACGATGGGGTTCCTGAAGAAAGGACGCCGACTTCATCATGATGACCTGAAGCAGAGAAATAAAGACATCAATGTATTGGACCGGCCTCTTCGAGAAGAGCAAGCTAGGATGAGAAGACCCGCTAGATTCGTTACCAAACCTTCCCCCCTTTCACTACTTCTTAAATCTCGGGATGAGATTTCTTGTAGTGGAGGAGAATTGTGACGCCCGGATAATCATGCTACAGTAATCTCACGTTAATGGTGCCACGTCACCTCTGTCACTGTAGTTAATCTCGGGTTAATTCGAAATCGCTTCAAAATTCAAACTCAAATTAATGTCAACAATAAAAGTTTTCAAAAGTTGAAACAAAAATGTTCGGTGGGTGCCGAATATTACAAGGGTAACTATAATAAAGCAAACACATTTTTATAAAATGCCTAAATGATTTAAATTGAAATAAAACAGAATAGAAAATAAATAAAAGAAAAGACATTACAAAAAAACAAAAAAACAAAGAAAAAGGAGAAAGCCCCCCCGGCCCCTTGGGCTTCGACCCGCCAGGCCGCCAACCGGCCCACCTGGCCCAGCCGGCCGAACCACCCCTGCCTTATCCCCACGAGGGGGAAACCCTAACCCACCCCGTCGCCCTACTCGCCCCACTCGCTCCCCCTCCCGATCCAGATTGGATCAGGATCGAACCACCCCGCCCCCTGACGACCGCCCCGACCCCTGCCGTCACTGCCACACGCCTCGTCGGCGTCACCTGTCCCTGCAGCCGCCTCACCGTCCCCTCCCTCATCCTCACGCCCCCGTTCCCTCTCCCTCAGCGGCGCCCCTCGCCGTGCCTTCCGCGTCGCCCCCGACGCCCTACGCCCGCCCTCCGTCGTCCTGTGCGGCCCGGAACGCCGCCCGTCGCCGGATCTCCCTCGTCGGACCTCCCCGACCTCCGTCGAGCCCACTGCCATGGTCCCTACTCCCCACAGTGAGGCATCCTCCTTCTCCTCTGTCTCGCTCTGCCGCCCGCCGGCGCCCTCTGTGGCTGCCGCTGCCGCCACACGACCGCCCCGCTCTGTCACCACCCTTGCCGCGCTGCTCCGGCTGCCGCCATGGCCGGCGGCTCCTTGTTGGCCTCGGGCCTCCAAGCGGGCGCATGCTCCACCCGCGCCCGTAACCGCACCCCTCCACGGCCCCGGTGTCCTCCTCCGGTGGCCGCCCGCTTCCCCACGGCCCCGCTCCGTCCGTGGCCTCGCCGTTGCCACGGACACCCGCGCATGGCGCCTACACTGGCCTATGCAGGCACCCAATCGGGCTACGGGTTGCGCCAGCCCCCTGCACACGGCGCCCGTTAGCCCGAACCGATAAGGCCCTGGGCCACTGCGAAACGGGCCCCGCCTCCAGAACATTTAAAAAAATATATACATAATTAAAAATAACAATTAATTAAATACTTAATTAATTAACTTAATTTAAGCATAATTAGTTAACCTAATCACCTATTTAGTTAACTAAAACAATTTAGTTAACCTAAGCCTATGACATATAGGACCCACACGTTAGCTTGACCAGCCAACACCTCTGTTGACTAATGATGTCATGCTGACGTCATGCTGATGCAATAATACTATTTTCGAATTTAATTAATAATTAATAAATTAGAAAATGATTTAAAAACTTTAAAAATTAATATAAAATAAACCGTAGCTCGGATGGAAAAACTTTGTACATGAAAGTTGCTCAGAACGACGAGACGAATCTAGAAACGCAGCCCGTTCATCCGCCACACATCCCTAACCTATCGAACTCGCAACTTTCCCCCTCCGGCTCCTCTGCCCGGAAGCACGAAACACCGGGGACACTTTCCTGGATGTTTCCCCCTTCGCCGATATCACCTACCACTATGTTAGGTCACCCCTAGCACCGCATATTGCCGCTTCTTGCTTTGTGTTACATTTGATTGCTCTGTTATTTATTGTGTTCCCCCTTCGTTACTTCTTTCCGGTAGACTCTGAGACCGGTGCCGATGTCCATGTGTTCGACTACACCGAAGATGACCCCTCCTTGCCAGAGCAACCAGGCAAGCCCCCCCCCCCTTGATCACCAGATATCGCCTATTCTTATCTATACAGCTTGCATTAGAGTAGTATAGCATGTTACTGTTTGGTTACTCCTATTCTGTTGCATAGCCTGTCATTGTTGCTACAGTCATTGATACCTTACCTGCAATCCTAAATGCTTAGTATAGGATGCTAGTTTATCATCATTGGCCCTACATTCTTGTCAGTCTGCCTTGCTATACTATCGGGCCGTGATCACTTGGGAAGTGATCACGGGTATATACTATACATATATACATACTATACAGATGAGGACTAAAGTCGGGTCAGCTCGTTGAGTACCCGCAAGTGATTCCGATGTGGGGGCTGGAAGGACAAGTGGCTCCATCCCGGTAGAGGTGGGCCTGGGTTCCCAATGGCCCCCAACTGTTACCTTGTGGCAGAACGACAGGGCAGGTTGAGACCGCCTAGGAGAGAGGTGGGCCTGGCCCTGTTCGGCGTTCGCGGATACTTAACACGCTTAACGAGATCTTGGTATTTGATCTGAGTCTTGCTACTGGCCTATTCGCACTAACCAACTACACGAGAACAGTTATGGGCACTCGGCGTCGTGGTATCAGCCGAAGCCTTCGTGATGTCAGCAACTGAGCGGCGTGCACCGGATTGGAATGTAAGCCTGCTCTTGTATTAAGGGGGCTAGTTCTGCTTCCGGCCGCGTACGCAACGTGCAGGTGGGCTAAGGGCGATGGGCCCAGACCCCTGTGCGCGTAGGATTTAGACTGGCGTGCTGACCTCTCGGTTGTGCCTAGGTGGGGCTGCGATGTGTTGATCTTCCGAGGCCGGGCATGACCCAGGAAAGTGTGTCCGGCCAAATTGGATCGTGCGTGTTGGGTTATGTGGTGCACCCCTGCAGGGAAGTTTATCTATTTGAATAGCCGTGATCTTCGGTAACATGACGACTTGGAGTTGTACCTTGACCTTATGACAACTAGAACCGGATACTTAATAAAACACACCCTTCCAAGTGCCAGATACAACCCGGTGATCTCTCTCTAACAGGGCAACGAGGAGGGGATCGCCGGGTAGGATTATGCTATGTGATGCTACTTGGAGGACTTCAGTCTACTCTCTTCTACATGCTGCAAGACGGAGGCTGCCAGAAGCGTAGTCTTCGACAGGATTAGTTATCCCCCTCTTATTCTGGCATTCTGCAGTTCAGTCCACTGATATGGCCCTTTACACATATACCCATGCATATGTAGTGTAGCCCCTTGCTTCCGAGTACTTTGGATGAGTACTCACGGTTGCTTTTCTCCCCCCTTTTCCCCCTTTCCCTTCTACCTGGTTGCCGCAACCAGTCGATGGAGCCCAGGAGCCAGACGCCACCTTCAACGACGACTCCTACTACACTGGAGGTGCCTACTACTACGTGCAGCCCGCTGACGACGACCAGGAGTAGTTAGGAGGATCCCAGACGGGAGGCCCGCGCCTCTTTCGATTGTATCCCAGTTTGTGCTAGCCATCTTATGGCAAACTTGTTCAACTTATGTCTGTACTCAGATATTGTTGCTTCCGCTGACTCGTCTATGATCGAGCACTTGTATTCGATCCCTCGAGGCCCCTGGCTTGTATTATGATGCTTGTATGACTTATTTATGTTTTCAGAGTTGTGTTGTGATATCTTCCCGTGAGTCCCTGAACTTGATCGTACACGTTTGCGTGCATGATTAGTGTACGATTGAATCGGGGGCGTCACAGCATGTCTATGTCTATGTGTGTGTGCACGACGACTCTCGCGACCTGGAAGCGGGGTCGTGTTTTCGATCGAGTTTTCTTTCTTGGTACGTTAAACAATTGTCCGCCAGTTTTCATTTCTTTTTTCTGGGAACGCGCGTATTCTATTTAAAACCACTGCTATGGAGAGATTTTTTTTACTCCATTATAGCCTCTTGTTTGATAGAGTTTCTCGCGTCTCGCTCTCTCACCCTCTCCATATCAAAACAAGATGATAGTGTCCACTCTATCTCTCTCCTCACCGGTGGTCACAGATCTGGCCGGATCCCGTCCGCTGCGGGAGGTGAGGAGTGTTGGAAATATGCCCTAGAGGCAATAATAAATTAGTTATTATTATTATATTTCCTTGTTCATGATAATCGTTTATTATCCATGCTATAATTGTATTGATAGGAAACTCAGATACATGTGTGGATACATAGACAACCCCATGTCCCTAGTAAACCTCTAGTTGACTAGCTCGTTGATCAATAGATGATTACGGTTTCCTCACCATGGACATTGGATGTCGTTGATAACGGGATCACATCATTAGGAGAATGATGTGATGGACAAGACCCAATCCTAAGCCTAGCAGAAATATCGTGTAGTTCGTATGCTAAAGCTTTTCTAATGTCAAGTATCATTTCCTTAGACCATGAGATTGTGCAACTCCCGTTTACTGTAGGAATGCTTTGGGTGTACCAAACGTCACAACGTAACTGGGTGGCTATAAAGGTGCACTACGGGTATCTCTGAAAGTGTCTGTTGGGTTGGCACAAATCAAGACTGGGATTTGTCACTCCGTGTGACGGAGTGGTATCTCTGGGCCCACTCGGTAGGACATCATCATAATGTGCACAATGTGAGTTGATCACGGGATGATGTGTTACGGAACGAGTAAAGAGACTTGCCGGTAACAAGATTGAACAAGGTATCAGGATACTGACGATCGAATCTCGGGCAAGTACTATACCGGTAGACAAAGGGAATTGAATACGGGATTGATTGAATCCTCGGCATCGTGGTTCATCCGATGAGATCATCGTGGAACATGTGGGAGCCAACATGGGTATCCAGATCCCGCTGTTGGTTATTGGCCGGAGAGTTGTCTCGGTCATGTCTGCATGGTTCCCTAACCCGTAGGGTCTACACACTTAAGGTTCGGTTACGCTAGGGTTGTAGAGATATTAGTATGCGGTAACACGAAAGTTGTTTGGAGTCCCGGATGAGATCCCGGATGTCACGAGGAGTTCTGGAGTGGTCCGGACGTAAAGATTTATATATAGGAAGTCCAGTTTCGGCCACCGGGAAAGTTTCTGGGGTCATCGGTATTGTACCGGGACCACCGGAAGGGTCCCGGGGGTCCACCGGGTGGGGCCACCTATCTCGGAGGGCCCCATGGGCTGAAGGGGCGTGGGAACAAGCCCCTGGTTGGCTGGTGTGCCCCCCCTTGGGCCTCCCATGCGCCTAGGGTTGGAAACCCTAAGGGGTGGGGGCGCCTCCACTTGGCTTGGAGGCCAAGCCACCCCTAGGGCAGCCGCCCCCCTCCCTAGATGGGATCTACAAGGGGCCGGCGCCCCTCCTAGGCCCCAATATATAGTGGAGGGGAGGGAGGGCAGCCGCACCTGAGTCCCTGGCGCCTCCCTCCCGCCCGTGACACCTCTTCTTCCCCGCTTGCGCTTGGCGAAGCCCTGCCGGGATCCCGCTACTTCCACCACCACGCCGTCGTGCTGCTGGATCTCCATCAACCTCTCCTTCCCTTGCTAGATCAAGAAGGAGGAGATGTCTCTCCCAACTGTATGTGTGTTGAACGCGGAGGTGTCGTCCGTTCGGCGCTAGGATCATCGGTGATTTGGATCACGACGAGTACGACTCCATCAACCCCGTTCACTTGAATGCTTCCGCTTAGCGATCTACAAGGGTATGTAGATGCACTCCCCTCCCCCTCGCTGCTAGATTACTCCATAGATTGATCTTGGTGATGCGTAGAAAATTTTGAATTTCTGCTACATTCCCCAACAGTGGTATCAGAGCTAGGTCTATGCGTAGTTTCTATGGTCGAGTAGAACACAAAGCAGTTGTGGGCGCAGATATTGTCAATTTACTTGCCGTTACTAGTCTTATCTTGATTCGGCGGCATCGTGGGATGAAGCGGCCCGGACCGACCTTACACGTACTCTTACGTAAGACAGGTTCCACCGACTGACATGCACTTGTTGCATAAGGTGGCTAGCAGGTGCGAGTCTCTCCCACTTTAGTCGGATCGGATTCGATGAAAAGGGTCCTTATGAAGGGTAAATAGCAATTGACATATCACGTTGTGGTTTTTTGCGTAGATAAGAAACGTTCTTGCTAGAAACCCATAGCAGCCACGTAAAACATGCAAACAACAATTAGAGGACGTCTAACTTGTTTTTGCAGGGTATGCTATGTGATGTGATATGGCCAAAAGAATGTGATGAATGATATGTGATGTATGAGATTGATCATGTTCTTGTAATAGGCATCACGACTTGCATGTCGATGAGTATGACAACCGGAAGGAGCCATAGGAGTTGTCTTAATTTATTGTATGACCTGCTTGTCAATGAATAACGCCATGTAATTACTTTACTTTATTGCTAAACCGTTAGCCATAGTAGTAGAAGTAATAGTTGGAGAGACAACTTCATGGAGACACGATGATGGAGATCATGGTGTCATGCTGGTGACGATGATGATCATGGATCCCCGAAGATGGAGATCAAAAGGAGCAAAATGATATTGGCCATATCATGTCACTTTTTGATTGCATGTGATGTTTATCATGTTTATGCATCTGATTTGCTTAGAACGACGGTAGTAAATAAGATGATCCCTCATTAAAATTTCAAGAAAGTGTTCTCCCTAACTGTGCACCGTTGCGAAAGTTCATTGTTTTGAAGCACCACGTGATGATCGGGTGTGATAGATTCTAACGTTCACATACAACGGGTGTAAGCCAGATTTACACACGCGAAACACTTAGGTTGACTTGACGAGCCTAGCATGTACAGACATGGCCTCGGAACACAAGAGACTGAAAGGTCGAGCATGAGTCCTATGGTAGATACGATCAACATGAAGATGTTCACCGATGATGACTAGTCCGTCTCACGTGATGATCGGACACAACCTAGTTGACTCGGATCATGTAATCACTTAGATGACTAGAGGGATGTCTATTTGAGTGGGAGTTCATAAGATGAACTTAATTATCCTAAACATAGTCAAAAGGTTTTTGCAAATTACGTCATTGCTCGCGCTTTAGTTCTACTGTTTTAGATATGTTCCTAGAGAAAATTTAGTTGAAAGTTGATAGTAGCAATTATGCGGACTGGGTCCGTAAACTGAGGATTGCCCTCATTGCTGCGTAGAAGGCTTATGTCCTTAATGCACCGCTCGATGTGCTGAACCTCGAGTGTCGTTTGTGGATGTTGCGAACATCTGACATACACGTTTTAATGACTACGTGATAGTTCAATGCGTAATGTTGAACGTTTTAGAATTGAGGCACCGAAGACATTTTAAAAACGTCGCGGAACATATGAGATGTTCCAAGAGCTGAAATTGGGATTTCAGGCTCGTGCCCACGTCAAGAGGTATAAGACCTCTGACGAGTTTCTTAGCCTGCAAACCTAGGAAGAAAAGCTGAACCGTTGAGCTTGTGCTCAGATTGTCTGAGTACAACAATCACTTGAACCAAGTGGGAGTTAATCTTCCAGATGAGATAGTGATGTTTCTCCAAAGTCATTGCCACCAAGCTGCTAGAGCTCCGTGATGAACTATAACATATCAGGGATAGAGATGATGATCCTTGAAATATTCGCAATGTTTGACACCGCAAAAGTAGAAATCAAGAAGGAGCATCAATTGTTGGTGGTTAGTGAAACCACTAGTTTCAAGAAGGGCAAGGGCAAGAAGGGATACTTCATGAAACGGCAAATCAGCTGCTACTCTAGTGAAGAAACCCAAGGTTGAACCCAAACCCGAGACTAAGTGCTTCTGACACAAGGGGAACGGTCACTGAAGCGAAAATACCCTAGATACTTGGTAAATGAGAAAGGCTGGCAAGGTCGATAGAAGTATATTGGATATACATTATGTTAATGTGTACTTTACTAGTACTCCTAGTAGCACCAGGGTATTAGATACTGGTTCAGTTACTAAGTGTTAGTAACTCGAAATAAAAGCTACAGAATAAACGGAGACTAGCTAAAGGTGAGATGACGATATATGTTGGAAGTGTTTCCAAGGTTGATGTGATCAAGCATCGCATGCTCCCTCTACCATCGAGATTGGTGTTAAACCTAAATAATTCTTATTTGGTGTTTGTGTTGAGCATAAACATGATTGGGTTATGTTTATCGCAATACGGTTATTCATTTAAGGAGAATAATGGTTACTCTGTTTATTTGAATAATACCTTCAACGGTCTGGCACCTAAAATGAATGGTTTATTGAATCTCGATCGTAGTGATACACATGTTCATGCCAAAAGATATAAGATAGTAATGATAGTACCACCTACTTGTGGCACTGCCATGTAAGTCATATTGGTATAAAACGCATGAAGAAGCTCCATGTTGATGGATCTTTGGACTCACTCGTTTTGAAAAGTTTGAGACATGCGAACCATTTCTATTGGTATGCACGCATGAAGAAACTCCATGCAGATGGATCATTTAGGACTCACTTGATCTTGAATCACTTGAGACATGCAAATCATACCACATGGGCAAGATGACTGAAAAGCCTCATTTTTCAGTAAGATGGAACAAGAAAGCAACTTGTTGGAAGTAACACATTTTGATGTGTGCAGTCCGATGAGTGCCGAGGCATGCAGTGGATATTGTTATGTTCTTACTTCACAGATGATTTGAGTAGAGGTTGAGTATATTTACTTGATGAAACACAAGTCTGAATTATTGAAAGGTTCAAGTAATTTCAGAGTGAAGTTGAAGATCTTCGTGACAAGAGGATAAAATGTCTATGATATGATCATAGAGATGAATATCTCAGTTGCGAGTTTGGTACACAATTGAGACATTGTGGAAATTGTTTCACAACTAACACCGCCTGGAACACCATAGTGTGATGGTGTGTCCAAACATCATAGATGCACCCTATTGGATATGGGGCATACCATGATGTCTCTTATCGAATTACCACTATCGTTCATGGGTTAGGCATTAGAGACAACCGCATTCACTTTAAATAGGGCACCACGTAATTCCATTGAGACGACACCGTATGAACTATGGTTTAGAGAAACCTAAGCTGTCGTTTCTTGAAAGTTTGGGGCTGCAACGCTTATGTGAAAAAGTTTCATCCTGATAAGCTCGAACCCAAAGCGGATAAATACATCTTCATAGGATACCCAAAACAGTTGGGTATACCTCCTATTTCAGACCCGGAAGCAAAAGTGATTGTTTCTAGAAACGGGTCCTTTCTCGAGAAAAAGTTTCTCTCGAAAGAATTGAGTGGGAGGATGGTGGAGACTTGATGAGGTTATTGAACCGTCACTTCAACTAGTGTGTAGCAAGGCATAGGGAGTTGTTCCTGTGGCACCTACACCAATTGAAGTGGAAGCTTATGATAGTGATCATGAAACTTCGGATCAAGTCACTACCAAACCTCGTAGGTCGACAAGGATGCGTACTGCTTCAGAGTGGTACGTAATCCTGTCTTAGGAGGTCATGTTGCTAGACAACAATGAACCTACGAGCTATGGAGAAGCGATGGTGGGCCCGGATTCCGGCAAATAGCTCGAGGCCATAAAATCCGAGAGAGGATCCATGTATGAAAACAAAGTGTAGACTTTGGAAGGACTACTTAATGGTCGTAAGGCTGTTGGGTACAGATGGATTCTAAGAGGGAAGACAAACAATGATGGTATGTGTCACCATTAAGAAAGCTCAGCTTGTCGCTAAGATGTTTCCGACAGGTTCAAGGAGTTGACTATGATGAGACTTTCTCACTCGTAGTGATGCTAAGAGTCTGTTGGAATCTTATTAGCAGTTACTGCATTATTTATGAAATCTTGCAGATAGGATGTCAAAACATTGTTTCCTCGAAAATTTTCTTGAGGAAAGGTTGCATGTGATACAACCAGAAGGTTTTTGTCAATCCTAAAAGATGCTAACAAGTATGTAAAGCTCCAACAATCCTTCTAAGGACTGGAGTAAGCATCTCAGAGTTGGAATATACACTTTGATGAGATGATCAAAGATTTTGGGTTTATACAAAGTTTATGAGAAACTTGTATTTCCAAAGAAGTGAGTGGGAGCACTATAGAATTTCTGATGAGTATATGTTGTTGACATATTGTTGATCAGAAATGATGTAGAGTTTTTGGAAAGCATATAGGGTTATTTGAAAAGTGTTTTTCAAGGGAAAACCTGGATTAAGCTACTTGAACATTAAGCATCAAGATCTATAAGGATAGATCAAAACCGCTTAATAGTACTTTCAAATGAGTACGCACCATGACAAGATTTTGAAGGAGTTCAAAATAGATCGGCAGAGAAGGAGTTCTTGGCTTGGTTATAAGGTGTGACTGTTGAGTAAGACTCAAGACCTGACCACGGAATAATAGAGAGAAAGGATGAAGGTCGTCCCCTATGCTTAGACGTAGGCTCCATAGTATGCTATGCTGTGTACCGCACCTGATGTGTGCCTTGCCACATGTCTGGCAAGAGGGTACAAAGGTGATCAAGGAGTGGATCACCAGATAGCGGTCAAAATTATCCTTAGAGGAATAGGATATGTTTCTCGGTTATGGAGGTGATAAAGAGTTCGACGTAAAGAGTTGCGTTGATGCAAGCTTAACACCTATCCGGATAGCTCTGAGTAGAGATACCAGATATGTATAATGGAGCAACAATTTGGAATAGCTCCAAGTGGAACGTGGTAGCAGCATGACATAAAGTTTTGCGAATTACATAGGGATCTGAATATTGCAGACCCGTTGACTACAACCTCTCTCACGAGCATAACATGATCAAACCCAGAACTCATTGAGTGTTAATCACATAGTGATGTGAACTAGATTATTGATTCTAGTAAACTCTTTGGATGTTGGTTACATGGCGATGTGACCTGTGAGTGTTAATCACATGGCGATGTGAACTAGATTATTAACTCTAGTGCAAGTGGGAGACTGTTGGAAATATGCCCTAGAGGCAATAATAAATTAGTTATTATTATTATATTTCCTTATTCATGATAATCGTTTATTATCCATGCTATAATTGTATTGATAGGAAACTCAGATACATGTGTGGATACATAGACAACCCCATGTCCCTAGTAAGCCTCTACTTGACTAGCTCGTTGATCAATAGATGGTTACGGTTTCCTGACCATGGACATTGGATGTCGTTGATAACGGGATCACATCATTAGGAGAATGATGCGATGGACAAGACCCAATCCTAAGCCTAGCACAAAGATCGTGTAGTTCGTATGCTAAAGCTTTTCTAATGTCAAGTATCATTTGCTTAGACCATGAGATTGTGCAACTCCTGGATACCGTAGGAATGCTTTGGGTGTACCAAACATCACAACATAATTGGGTGGCTATAAAGGTGCACTACGGGTATCTCCGAAAGTGTCTGTTGGGTTGGCACGAATCAAGACTGGGATTTGTCACTCCATGCGACGGAGAGGTATCTCTGGGCCCACTCGGTAGGACATCATCATAATGTGCACAATGTGACCAAGCAGTTGATCAAGGGATGATGTGTTAGGTAACATGTAAAGAGACTTGCCGGTAACGAGATTGAACAAGGTATCGGGATACCGACGATCAAATCTTGGGCAAGTACTATACCGGTAGACAAAGGGAATTGAATACGGGATTGATTGAATCCTCGGCATCGTGGTTCATCCGATGAGATCATCGTGGAACATGTGGGAGCCAACATGGGTATCCAGATCCCACTATTGGTTATTGGCCGGAGAGTTGTCTCGGTCATGTCTGCATGGTTCCCGAACCCATAGGGTCTACACACTTAAGGTTCGGTGACGCTAGGGTTGTAGAGATATTAGTATGCGGTAACCCGAAAGTTGTTCGGAGTCCCGGATGAGATCCCGGATGTCACGAGGAGTTTCGGAGTGGTCCGGAGGTAAAGATTTATATATAGGAAGTCCAGTTTTGGCCACCGGGAAAGTTTTGGGGGTCATCGGTATTGTACCGAGACCACCCGAAGGGTCCCGGGGGTCCACCGGGTGGGGCCACCTATCCCGGAGGGCCCCATGGGCTGAAGGGGCGTGGGAACCAGCCCCTGGTGGGCTGGTGCGCCCCCCTTGGGCCTCCCATGCGCCTAGGGTTGGAAACCCTAAGGGGTGGGGGCGCCTCCACTTGGCTTGGAGGCCAAGCTACCCCTAGGGCAGCCGCCCCCCTCCCTAGATGGGATCTACAAGGGGCCGGCGCCCCCCTAGGCCCCTATATATAGTGGAGGGGAGGGAGGGCAGCCGCACCTGAGTCCCTGGCGCTTCCCTCCCTCCCGTGACACCTCTTCCTCCCCGCTTGCGCTTGGCGAAGCCCTGCCGGGATCCCGCTACTTCCACACCACGCCGTCGTGCTGCTGGATCTCCATCAACCTCTCCTTCCCTTGCTGGATCAAGAAGGAGGAGATGTCTCTCCCAACCGTATGTGTGTTGAACGCGGAGGTGCCATCCGTTCGGCGCTAGGATCGTCGGTGATTTGGATCACGACGAGTACGACTCCATCAACCCCGTTCACTTGAACGCTTCCGCTTAGCGATCTACAAGGGTATGTAGATGCACTCCCCTTTCCCTTGTTACTAGATTACTCCATAGATCGATCTTGGTGATGCGTAGAAAATTTTGAATTTCTGCTACGTTCCCCAACAAGGAGGTGCAGCGTTGACGTTGTCACCATCGACGATGGAGGAAGCCGATGTGCACCGTTCTCTCGGAGCCGGCGTTGACACGGATGAAGGTCCTCCGCGCCCTTGTTCACTGCCATCGTGTGGGCAGATCCCGCCCGGCCGCCTAAACGACATCTTGCCCACCTGAGGTATAACTTCTTGTACTGGTCCAGCTCCTTAGGCCGCTGCGTGCGGGTTTTCTTCTATGCGACTACTCCCCAGCTCCCCATGTATAGTAGCTAGGGTTCGTCGAAAAGTTGTCCTGATTTATGCCTCGGTGGAGGTATACATGTTGTTTCGACAAAAAGTACATGGTGTTTGTGCGGTCATTGTCCATATGCTCCTATTGCTACTGCTAATCTAATACTATCACTAGTTAAATGAAGAAATGTTTTTTTTCTCGGGTATCCTGATTTAGTTCCCATCAAGATAATCATGATGCTTCTGTTTGTTGGTGCACTTTTTGTTAATTCTTATTGAGAATTGAGATGTCAGTGTTAATCTTGTAAAACAAAGTAACAACACTATATCCCTTTTTTATATTTTTGGAAACAGCGATGCGTATCTCCATACCTGGGCATGTCTTCCCCAATTTTAGTGGAACTGCACAAAATTGGATGGCCATTGTTGTTCCGCCTCACTGTCCTCTGCCACGTGGTTCTTCCTTCCTCGAGCTTGATTACTAAGAAGAAACAGACCACAATGAGGACTTGTCGAACTTCATAGGTGCCTCACCCAAACTTGATGCCAAATGGATGATGCATCACCATGATGACCTATCAATGCTCATGGTTGCGCCTCATGGTTGCGTCGGCTGGTGAAGCTGATTGATTTTCAATGAAAAACAAGCTATCTTCCATCAGTGCTCTTTGCTTGTTATGCACAAAGATGATATCATTCGCCAGTTCACCATGGTTGCGTTGGTGACGCAGTCGTCTTTCACGTTGGTGCAATTTTATCACACAATTAGCTATGAACCAAATGTTTCCTCGAAGAAGGATCGACGTTGGTACTAAGAGCATAAGTTTTGTATTGATTTCTAAGCCTTCTCACAACTTTGTCTCCAGCTCCCCTGTAATTTTATTTGTCCAGCTATTAACTTTGATTTAAAAATGGTGTGGACTAAAAACCCGGATGGACGTAGTAGCCCTCCATTTTCATGTACTCCGCATATTAGATTTGACTGAAGTCAAACTTTGTGAAGTTGACCAAGTTTAGGCCGAACACAACAAACCATAATTATTAGAGAGGGCAAATTGTACATACTCTCAAACCTTTCCGATAATTGAAATTAAAATTCTTTATTTGTACACACTCTCACACGTTTTCAATAATTTGGCGCATGTGTGGTTGTTCACTTAAGGGAGGGTAGTGTACCGCACGTGAAGGACAGGAAGTGCGCCCAGGACGCGTGGATCATTAGTTCATTGGAAGTAGTAGTAGTTTTCTTCACTGTACGTTAAATAAAGAGTTTCGTTTCATACTTACACAATTTAAAACGATTGTTATGGAGAGAATAAGAAAACCACTCCACTATATATTAGTCATATACACGAGTACTATATGGACGCAGCTTCATTGACTTTAGTTCACCTGCCTTTGGGTTTATGACAGGTGGGCCCAAAATGTGTCTGGCTCACCTATCATATAGCCAAAAGCAGGTGCAGTTAAGGCACCGGAGCTCAGTCCGTACTACAGTAGTATATATATAAGCTGGAGCCTCAGCGCTTGTTCGCTAGGGTTTGCACTCTCCACACTCTCGCCGCACTACAAATATATATACACGCTGGAGGCTCAGCGTTCCCTTGCTAGGGTTTGCTATATTCACAGTCTCTCACCCTATCTTCACCAGATCTAAACAAGACTGCGTTGGCCTCTTGTCTCTCTCTCCCCCCTCACAGCTGGTGAAGGAGGCGTCCGGACCCCCTTTATAAGTAGATGGAAGCACATGCTGTTGTTGCGCCCACTCTCCCCTGGAACTGTTTATGATTTTTGTTAATCTAATGCCGCTGGTAAAATTAAGCAATGCCACTCTTAGAATTAAGTATTGAATCTTATTTCAAAACTGCAACACTTGTTAGGGATTGGCGAGATTACCATTTTTGTGGCCGCATGTTTCATCCTCCTTTATTAGCCAGTAATTGATTCCTTTTTTGCCTCTGTTTAAACAGGGATATCTATTCAACTTGTTGCTATTGCGACATTTTGCTTTGCTACGCGAAACACTTTGCTTGATTTCAGTGCAACTGCACAAAACGAGATTGGATTTCCTATTCGTGTTGGTACATTCATATTTTATGATGGTGGTCTCATGAAAGGTCAGTACAAGCCTTCATCCACATGATTGTGCAGTGTGCTTTGATATGTTGTGCTACTTGTATTGGTACTGTTTTAAATAAATGTTGAATTGAAGCTATTGTATTGCTGTCTTTTCCCATTAAGTACTGAACAAAAATGGGACCAACCCAGACATGATGCTTGTTGCTTTGTTACCACAAACTCTGCATCACCCCCTTTATAAGTAGATGGAAGTACATATTGTTGTTGCGCCCACTCTCTCGTGGAACTGTTTATGCTTTTCATTAATCTAATGCTGGTGGTAAAATTAAGCAGTGCCACTCTCAGAATTAACTACTGAATCTTATTTCAAAACTGCAACACTTGTTAGGGATTGGCGGGATTACCATTTTTGTGGCCGCATGTTTCATCCTCCTTTATTAGCGAGTAATTGATTCTTTTTTTGCCTCTGTTTAAACAGAGATATCTATTTAACTTGTTGCTATTGCGACATTTTGCTTTGCTACGTGAAACACTTATGTTTTAAGAGTATTTTCTGCAGTTTAACTTGAATGTCACACCGACAACTTTGCTTAATTTTGGTGGAACTGCACAAAAGGAGATCGAGATTTCATATAGGTGTTGGGATATGTGTCCAGGCTTCCTCTCGAGCTGTTTCAAATCTTGGTCAAGAAAGGTCAGTACCTACTTTCATCCACACGATGTTGTAGTGTTCTTTGAGATGTTCTTCTACTTGTATTGGTACTGTTTTGGATAAATGTTGAATTGAAGCTATTGAACTGTTGTCTTTTACCATTAAGTGAGCAAAAATTGTTCCAACCCAGACATGGTGCTTGTTCTTTGTTACAACAAAACTCTGCATCACCCCCTTTCTAAGTAGATGGAAGCACATGTTGTTGTTGCGCCCACTCTCCCCTGGAACTGTTTATGCTTTTTGTCAATCTAATGCCGCTGGTAAAATTAAGCAATGCCACTCTCAGAATTAATTAACTACTGAATCTTAGTTCAAAACTGCAACACTTGTTAGGAATGGTACTATCCTGCTTTGTAGTTCTTTCTACATGTTTAACCAAGGTATTGTTAAGATAATGTCTCTGTTAAAATGAATCAGTTGCATTTTTTAGGAAAGGTACTTTTCTGCTTTGTCGTTCTTTATACATGTTGAAACAAGGCATTGTTAAGATAATGTCTCAGTCAATATGAATGAATCACATTGATGGAGAATTGCTACTCTCCTGCTTTGTTTCCCGTTAGGATAAGGTAGATCAGTAGATGCTTTTCTTCTGGGAGTACAAGTCATCAACCGTTATTTCTCAATAATTGTTTCCCTTATACCTATTGTTACTTACAGGGATATCAAAATTAAAGATCGGTTTTATTCCGACTTCGATTTTAGTTGAACTGCACAAAAGGAGTCAATGTGTCCAAGGCAAACTGCTGCATTACTGGGTCCAGTTGGTCGTTCCACTTTGCAGAAAGAAGCAGTCACTGTTTGCGCTACATTACAGAAGGAATGACCGAGAAGCTTTACAGAGTACTATTAGATGCTGGTGACATGACTAGTCTGCAGAGAGCATTGGCAACGCTACAACACGTGGAGTGCATTGGGAAAAAAGTGCCCAAACAAGTACAAGAAGTGATAGGACTCCACGATCATAGGCATTACATATTTTGAATGGGAAAAGCTTGTCAAAGTTTAATCATTGATGTTGGCAAGAAGACGTTGGTTTAATATATTGCAATTGGAAAACCTTGTCAAAATTTGCTCATTGATGTTAGCCAGAAGACATGCATTTGATATTTTTGAGTGGGATGCCCTTTGCTCTGAGCAGTGTCGATTGTTTTTTCCTATTCCTGTGTTCAGTTTAGAAGTTAATAGTTACTCTGCTGAGATATTCCCGTGTTAAGAGTTTGTTCTGAATATTGTCTATGTAATGCCAGTCCTTGTGTTTAATTGCAAAGTTGAGCTTGGAATGTTGTGGCATGCGGCATCACGAGCTGTTCACCGTGCCTCCTGAGAATAATGCTTCATATTGTTTTGCATGTCGATCTAATGCCAGTGATTTGCTTGTTAAGAAGATCATCCTCTTTTGTTGTTTCCCTACATAAGAAGTTCATCGTCTTATGTTTCATTCATAGCCTATATGACAAGTCGGATAGGTTAGATGTGAAACCATATGATTTTCTGACCAACTCATCATCTTAGGCCGTGATTAGTTGTCGTTTTCCAACCAAAACCACTTGTAAAACTGATGCTTGTAAATAAAAGCAGAAGGTCTCGTGCGAAGCGCTTGGTTGGTCGATTTCGACTAGTAAAATATACACTGATCTCTCAAATTACACAAGTAACCCGCCGATTTTACTAACAGACCTCGGGCCCTCGGTTTCATTACGCCTGTATTTTATGCGTAGTTTCCGATGACGAGTAAATTACACTTGCGTGTTAATACATGTGTGAAATAAACCAGAGCTCCCAAGCGCGGCCTTACCGTTTCATGCCGTCTCAGTCTCTTGAAGGTGCTCATAGGTGTCTGATGATCCTGGCTTTCTAATTGAGCAATGGGCGCTGTATCAGACCATTTGTAGGGCCCGCGAGGTCCTCTCCATCGTCCTTCGAGTTGTTGCGCTCGTCGTGGCACTGAGCATTGTTAACATCGTCAACGTACATGAGGATTCAGGAGATGACTTTATTTTGACTGGATGACAGTAAGGACCCACTAGGGCCATAGCCGTACGTACACAAGTGCCTCCTTATTATGTACAACTATTTTTTTTGCTTCCTCCTGGTTTGCTGACATCACGGTACCACACCATTCTCAGCCTATGTAGTCAATATAAACGAGAGAATTGCACAAGGTACGGCCGACAGCTGGGACCAAGCAACTCGAGCAGTATTTGTGTTTTTGAGGCGTGAGCACTGAAGAGTTTTTCTTGGCGATGATTTCGTTGTTGTTCAGAGGAGAGCGGGGTATTAACTGGGTGGGCTATGGCCCGTCTAGCCCAGGCCAGATCCAGCACATATATTAATTTTTGAGGAATACCCAGGCAAGGTCAACTTGTTATTCTCTGCCCCGTTGGGCTGCAAATCTTTCCTAGGAGGGATGCATTAGGCTTAACAGGAAAATAGGCTTTAAAAAATAATAAATGGGATGTAATTATAAAAACTGGGCAGTAACTATAAAAAAATACACCAAACACGAAATTAGTTTATAAAATATTATTTATGGATTTTGAAAATCTTAATTTTTCATTGTTGCACGCGCAATGTTTTGTTGAATTTTTACGTAATACAAATTTATATTTAATCTGACTAGAAATTTCGGGATAAAAATATTTCGGATCCCATCAAGATGTGGGAAATTTTATTAATCATTGTCCTAGCTAGAAAATGGGTTGTACTTTTATCAAACTGTAAATGGGCTGTAGTAAATTCCATTAGAATTCAAAAATGGGTTGTACATTCTTACAAATCGCAAATGGGCTATAAGTTCTCTGCCACACACTTGTGGGCCTACTAAGTTGACGCGTCCCATAAAAAAAATAAGTTGACACGTATGTAAGGCTTTGTCAACTTATTATAGTCAACACACAGTTCTAGCAGCACTGGCCGCCCAAAAAATGATTCCTCCTCTTGACATCTGGGGCGCGCTGTTTCGGAGGCTGACCTGTGGGCCTACTAAGTTGGCGCGTACCAAGGGCATTGTCAACTTAGTCAATATAAACGATTCTAGCTTCAGTGATCGTACGATGTCCATCCAACGGTCGTAGTGCTTCTTCAACCTCTGGTCTTCTTGCTCCAGCCGCCCAAAGCAGCGCCGGTCGTGCCGCCTGCTCCTGCCTCCCGTGGCCGGCTGTGCTGCCGCGGAGGCCTCGCCGCCCCCATACTACTCCCACCGCTGGCCAGGCCATCCCTCCACTCCACTCACCCACACCCCCTGTTATTCTGCGGCGACGGCAGCCTCACACCGCCGCGTCTTCCCTGGCTCCGCGTGGGCATCCACTGCTGCGTCTTCCCCGGCTCCGCGTCGTCCCCTTCCTAGGCCTCGCCGTCGTCCACCACCGTGGTGCTCTCGGCGCGGCATGGTCAATGTGGTCAATGACCGACTTCCATTGGAAGAGTACTGTACGTGGAGAGGCTGACAGCTGGGTCCACGGCAGCCGCAAGGAAGTCCCTCCTAATTACGAGCAAAATAATTATTCCTCCACCTGACAGCAGGGACCCACCTGACGGGCCACCGTATTTCACGAAAAAACGTTTCCCCTGACTGCTGGGACCCACTGGGCAGGCCACCGTATTTCGCGAAAAAAACGTCCCCCCTGACTGCTAGGACCCACTGGACGGGCCATCGTATTTCGCAAAAAAACGTTCCCCCCTCTGTTAGCTCGGACCCACCGGAAGTGCCTCCTTATTACGCACAAAAAAAATGAATACTCCCCCTGCTAGCTGGGACCCTCCTTGGTGGGAGGCTGACTTGTGGGCCTACTAAGTTGACGGGGACGGAGTGATTTGTCAACTTAGTCAATATGAACGATTCTAGCTCCGGTGACCGTACGATGTCCATCCAACGGCTGTAGTGTTTCTTCAACCTCTGGTCTTCTTGCTCCAGCCGCCCAAAGCAGTGTTGGTCGTGCCGCATGCTCCTACCTCCCGTGGCCGGCTGTGCTGCCACGGAGGCCTCACCGCCCCCTACTATTCCCACCGCTGGCCAGGCCGTGCGACGACGGCAGCCTCACTCCACAGCCGAACCAGTGAACCCTCGTACTCCTCTCCGGGAGGGCTTCCACTGCCGCGTCTTCCCCGGCTCCGTGTTGTCCCCTTCCTAGGCCTTGCTGTCGTCCACCGCCCTGGTGCTCTCGGTGCAGCGTGGTCAACGTGGTCAAGGAACGACTTCCATCGGACATGGGTTGTACGTTGAGAGGCTGACAGCTGGGTCCACGGCCGCAGCAAGGAAGTGCCTCCTTATTATGCGGAAAATAATGATTCCTCCACCTGACAGCAGGGACCCACTGGACGGGCCACCGTACTTCGCAAAAAAAAATTCCCCCTGACTGCTGGGATCTACTAGCTACATCTTCGCACGCAAGGAAGTGCATCCATATTACGAGCGAAAAAGCGATTCGCCCCCTGACTGCTGGGACCCACCAGTCACATCTTCGCATGCAAGGAAGTGCCTGATAGTCGGGACCCACCTGGTCGAAGCGTACGTAGCGTTGTCATTCTGGTCGCGAACGTGTACGTACACACTGGTCGATGTAGAGGCGCGCATGTGTCATAGTAGAGGCGCGCACGTAGCATGTACACGTACGTACAGTGGCCAGGGTGCAAGAAAGTAAATACGGCACGTATGTACATACGTGCGGGGTCTTGAACGCCTACTCGCGCATACGTACTGCCAGGGCTCGTGTACATAGCTAGGTCAGAACGGAGAAACATCATCGTCGTCGTGTTCATGGGGAGCCAACCGGCTGGGTCGAAACGGAATGCGTCATCATGTTCATCGGAAGGGCTTGGACGGAACAGACGATGGAAACGAGGCCTGGCGTACCGCAGAACAGAGGAAACGGCCTTGTGTTCGACCGGCCACATTCGAAATGGGATCCTGTTCATCGGAGGGGTCTGGCGTACAGCAAAATGGAGGAAACGGACTTGTGTTGGACCTCCTATGGTCGAAACGGGGCCCTGTTGATCGGGAGGGGTGTGGCGTACCGCAAAATAGAGGAAACAGACTCGTGTTGGAGTGCTACGGTCGAAATGGGGGTCCTGTTCATCGGGAGGGGTGTGGCGTACCACAAAACGGGACTCCACGGGATACTGTTCATCTCCACCGTCGACCTCCTCTAGCCTCCACGGGCTACTGTTCATCCACCGTCGACCTCCTCCAGCCTCCACCTGCGACTGTTCATCTAGCCTACACCGCGCGCTAATCCGTCAACTACTATTCAACCACCCCTCTCCACGGGCTCCTGTTCAACCACCCCTCCACGGGCTATTGTTCATCCATCCCTCCACCATCCACTATTCATCCAGCACTCCACGGGGTCATCCTGTTCATCCAGCCCTCCACGGGGTCCTGTTCATCCAGCCCCAACCGGCTCGATTGATTGGGATCCTGTTCATCCAGAGGCAACACCACAGGGTCCTGTTCATCCACCCCCACCGCTCACTATTCATCCAAAGCCCCCCGCAACACTCACTGTTCATCCAGAGGCAGCATCGATCGGCTTCAGTTAGCAGCAGTAGCGAAGGAATCGCTCGATCGGGTTTAGTTAACAGCCATCGATCAATCGCTCGGGTTCAGTAACGCGTCGCCTGCAGTGCAATCGCTTGGGTTCAGTTAGAGCCCAACGCCTCGCTCGGGTTCAGTTACAGCCAACGCCTCGCACACACGCGCGTACGTGTATGAGAGAAACGTGCATCGCTCGACCCCCGACCACCCACCGTGACCGGGAACTCCCCGAAATTTTCCTCGCCCTCGCTTCTACCATGGTTTTTTTCCATCATGGACGGACCAAAGAATATCATGCAACTGCGTCTCCGGCCCGCCTAGAACGAAAAGACCATTTTCTGTCATGATTTTTTGTCATAGAAGCACAAGCCCACCACATCTATGATGATACCGGGTTTTGTCACAATTATCGTCATAGAAGTGTCATAAGTATGACAGAAAAAAATTCGTTCAGCCAAAATTGTCACGAATGTGTCTTTTTTTGTAGTGCCAGGCAGGTAATCCACACCTGACCCCCATCCTCCTCCTCCTTCCACATCCCACATGCCCCGACCGTCGGCGCGACACCTTCCACCCAAATCACCGACCCCTCCAACAAATAAGCGCTACCCTAAGCCATGGTGCACGCAGTATAGCCAGGAGCTCAAGGAGCATTTGGCAGGGGAGAAGCAAATCGCGGCCGCACGTGCGGATGAAGTTGCGATGGCTGCCCTTTGTGCCGACCCCCAGATCTTGGAGGAGCACCTTGCCATTTGCTAGCTATGCCGGTTAAGCATGCTCGGTTTACCCGTTGCGTGTGCTTCTCCTGCCTTTCCTTAACAAATTCTAGTGAATTGTGCTATCTAATTTTACCATGCAATCGGTTGCTCTAGTGTATATGTTCTATACGTCATGCAGTGTGGTGCTCACTTATTAACTGTTTGGTTAATTAGTTGTCGTCTTCAGTTGACTGTTTGGTTCAGTTCTGCAAATGTGATGTTCAATTCTTCAGGCTGCAATTTTGTATTGTCTTCCATGTGAGATATAAATCAAATTTATCTTCACAAAATACATGAGAAACGAATACAATTGCTATTCTTCCAAGTTGTCAAGCATGCTTGGTTTGGTTAACTGTCTGATCTTCTAGTATCTTAGTGCAATGTGGTGCTCAGTTAATGTTTGGTTCATTTGTTGTGGTGTTTAGTTAACTGTTTGGTTCAATTCTGCAATGCGATGTTCAATATTTGTGGGTGCATTCTGTTATTGTATACCATGTGAGAAGTAAATCGAATTTGGTTGTACTAAATACATGAGAACAAATACAATTGCTACATTTCCAAGTTGTTAAGCATGCTTGGTTTGGTTAACTGTCTGGTCTTCTATTAGGAGTATGTTGTATTGTGCAATGTGGTGCTCAGTTAAGGTTTGGTTCATTTGTTGTGGTGTTTAGTTAACTATTTGGTTCAATTCTGCAATGCGATATTCAATTGTTGTGGGTGCATTCTATTATTGTATACCATGTGAGGAATAAATTGAATTCGGCTGTACTAAATACATGAGAAACAAATATAATTGCTATATTTCCAAGTTGTTAAGCATGCTTGGTTTGGTTAACTGTCTGATCTTCTAATAGGAATATGTTATATTGTGCAATGTGGTGCCCAGTTAGTGTTTGGTTCATTTGTTGTGGTGTTTAGTTAACTACTTGGTTCAATTCTGCAATGGGATGTCCAATTGTTGTGGGTAGAATTTTGTATTGTTGTGCATGTGAGGAATAAATCGAATTTGACTGCACTTAATACATGAGAAACATATACAAGTGCTATATTTCCCAGTTCTTAAATCATGCTTGTTTTGGATAAATGGGTTTTCCACGTGGCTTGAATTAATCTGATGAATTTGCAATGTGCTTATTTTTCATCAACATATTTTACTGATAGCATGCGAACCCTCACTTAACCTGATGACTAACTACCTTATATGTGTTGCAGGGAAACAATGGGAAGAACTGAGGTTTACAATTGAGGTTAGCACGTGCATCATCCATTGTCTAATAGCACATTATTGTGCAAATGCAGCAACCATTCTAATATTTAGGTTTTTAACAATTTGGTCTTGCACATGAAGGTCCTGTTGTCAGAGGTTTTGACCCACTGTTCCACCCTTTTTGCATATGGGGAAATGAGTTGTCCATGAATATAACTCAAGTCAAGAAAGTTAGAAAGATTGTTAGGATAAAGAAATTAGCAACAAAAAACAACAAGATCTTTGTCTGCACAATGAAGAAGACATCAGTTCACTACAAGATGGTACTAACTATTATACCTTGCCTTTTTTCCTTTGCCCCATTTCCAATATAGAGAAGATATTTTATGCACATCCTTGTTTTCAGGCCTTTCCAAAGCAGTTCACTGATGATTACCTCTCAAACGACCTCTATGGTCAGGAGGCAAGGAAGGTTTTCATACAACACCCACGGTTCAATATTGAAGTGTTCCTGAAGAGGACAAAGGATGGACGGTCAATCATCCACAGGCACTGGCCTAAAGTTGCAAAGACCTTCAACATCAATGAAGGCTCAATATTCGCCTTCCGCTTCAGCAGTTTTCCAGATGAGATGCATCTGTCTATGTACCGTCTATGATGCTAATTTCGAAAGGTTCTAGATGTTGCATGTGAAACTTGGTGCTGGTGCAGTTGTGTAATGGTGTAGCTGAGTGCTGAAGCTATATGATGTTGTACTATGATGTATTTCAATTGTGAAATCCTACTTCCTTAATATGGAAATGAAATATATTATGTGGTTAATATGAATGCCAATTAGATTAATAATTGGATTATTAATAATAGGGCAATTGGCCTGATAATGGCCAATTAGCCTGCTAATTGGGTTTTTTCTATTGCAAACGATTATTGAGAAAACACCGTGGGCGATGACCTCAGGCAACGCACACAGTTTCTAGGAATAAACGGTGTTGGATCAATGAACAATCACACACGACATCCTCTTGAGAACTGTTTGCATTAGGCCACCTTGCGTAAATGTTTACTGCATAAAAACAGTGTGTGATGGACTCCCTTTGCCACACAGTTTCTTCTACGCACCGTGTGTGAAGCATTTAATAATGCAAATGATAAATTTTTTAACATCGTGTGCAATGGCAATGCTATCACAAACAATTTAACAGGGAAAACTATTTGTGTTGTACCTGCGAACGGAAACGTTTTCCTTAGAGAGACTGTGTGGGATGTATAAACGAACGAAAACGTTTAGCGGGGACTGACTATGTGGGATATACTTACGAGCGGAAATGATTTCTCCTGTATAATTGTATTTTTAGCACTACTATATGTATAATTGTATTTGATCGCTCGCCGGTTGCACACGACCTCATTTTGTCGAGCGTGTGTGCCAGGAGGGCATATCCCCAATGGTTTCTGGTTCGTGTGGGAAGGACCCCCCCCCCTATCGCAGACACTCACTAGGTGAAGGTTCAGAACACCGTCGCGGAAAGGGGTTAAAAACCGTTTGTATAGCACCTTGCTGTACCAGTGTGTGCTCCCTCCTCTTACCCCGTTTTTTTCAACCTTCCTCCTCTTGGCCCGTTAGGCACAACAACCTCCGGTCCCTTCCGGAACCCCTTCCGGTGATCTGATAATTATCTGGTGCATTCTGAAACTCGTCCATAGACTAAATACTATCATCCTATATATATATATATATATATATATATATATATATATATATATATATATATATACATCTGGGCTATTCTGTTACGCATAACAGAATATTATTCTGTTACCCTTTTTGAATTGACGTTTTCAGGTGGTTGTACTGATGTTTTCGAAGCGGTTGAACTGATGCTTTCAGTTGTGTTTAACAAATCGTCTTCTTTAGTTCAAAAACTTTTTATAATTTTTTTATCTGAACGGGGTGTGTAATATATCATTGGAAAGATTTTGACAACATATTTCAAGTATATTGAACATTTTTGCAAAATCATTGTGGTTTAAGAGCAGTTTTGAAAAAACCGTTTTTTTCAAAACCAAAAACGCGAATCGTATTTTGGACTCAATTTTCAAACCATTTGTCGGAATTGAGCAAATAAGATGGCGTTGGAAACTGGTGAAAATCCGCATCTTCCATATATGTATTGTTTTTTCTAATTCTATATGATTTAAAAGTAATTTGAAAAATGGTGAAATCTGGGTGAAATGTATTTTCGCGATTTTTTGCAAACGGTTTGTCGGATTGACACAAATGATACGGCGTTGGAAAGCTATGGAAAATGCGCAACTTTTTCGTATAAAAATGTTTTTCTAATTCCTTACGGTTTTAAAAACGAATTCGAATACGATCAAATTTGATTTTGAACGCGATTTTTTAAAAAGTTTGTCGAAATATGGCAAATAATATACCGTTGGATAGCTATCGAAAATGCGAAACTTAGTCATGTTGAACGTTTTCTCTACTTCGCAACCGTTTAAGAGTAATTTAGAATACGGCATGACGGATCTTGCTGTTTTCTTGTCTGAAAAACAGAGTAGTCGTACTGATATATGTGTATGTTTGTACTGAGCTATTTTTTGTAGAGTAATTTTGAATGGTTCCGAAAAAGGGTACTTGTACTGATGCTTGCATGGGTTTGTACTAAGCGTGTTTTCAATAACTACACTTTGCTCTGTTTTTTGGATAATATTTTTCTCATAAGTTTTCAACGGTTTACTGTATCATCGCCCCCGTACTTTTATGGTTCAATCATCGAACTGAATTATATTTTATTCAAAAAGAAAATGTGTTTGTTTTGTTTCTTTTTTTTAACTCGACATTTTTTTGACAACGTTGTTATGAACTTCTCTCATTTTACGACTTGTACTGAGGTACTCACTAAGCAGGATTTTCATGGGTTTTTTTTTGCTTGAACTTTACAATTTTAATTTTCATTTCTTTTATTCCGAACGGACCACCGTTTTTAACTCATACTGAGGTACTTACTACGCCCAAACTGGGGTGGCTGTCGCGTGTCTCGACGTGTTTTTAACAAGAACAAGCAACCAAGTTTTTCAACGAATTTGAGAGAGAAGAAAGAAAGAGATCCACATGGGGTTGTAGCAAAGTGGGCGGATCCCGCATCATCAGTCCGCCAGTGCAAGACGTGGAATAGCAGCAGGTCACAAAGAGGGCGGCTGTCTGCCTCGACATCATAGTACTGAGGGACGCGTCCCTGTCGAACTGCTAGAGATGGTGCCACCAGGCAATGAGCAGAACCTCCCCACAAACCACGGCATATTTTAAGTTTTTATTCCGAACGGACCATCGTTTTTAACTCGTACCAATCAATATTTTTAATTCAAACCATTTTTCCTTTCATCATCTCACAGAAATTGTTTCAACTCTGACCTTTTCTAGTCTCAACTCTGGCCCTTTCTACAATGTTTTGTTGAACTGATAAAGACTGGGAGCAGGACAAGATCGGGGGGTTCATAGGAAGTTGAGCAGCATCGGATCACAGGTTACATTCAGAGAGCTACACCCATCCATCTATCTATCCATTGAACAGAATATGCACAAGAAATCAACCAACTCCATCTCTGATCTAATAACAAATCAAGAGAATAGTAGAATCGAAAAAGTGAACTAATGCCTGTTTACTGTCATTTTTTCAGATAAAGTACTACTCCCTCCACTAGCACGAACGGAGGCTACAGGAGAGATCCATAGGAGGCGACCTTGTCACCGGGAACGGGATAGATGCGGGGCATGCCAACAGCAGCGAGATAGAACGGTCGGGGATTGTGGCGTTGAACTTCCTGCACGCGGCAGCGACGCATCGATACAGTGCGGGCGGCCATCCTGGCGCAAAGAGCTGCGGGGCATGGAAGCACGGGGTAGCCGGCGGCGTTGTTGGGGAGGAAGGCGGCAAGCGGCGGCGTGGGGAAGGGAGGCGGCGGCCCGCGGCATGGAGGCGGAGGTGGCAGCCGGCGGCGTGGGAGTGGAGGCGGCGGCCCGCGGCGTGGGGGCGGAGGCGGCGGCCTGCGGCATGGGGGCGGAGGCGGCGGCCGGAGGAGTGGGGACGGAGGCGGTGACCCGCGGCATGGGGTGGAGGCGGCGCCCGACGGCGTGGGGGACGGAGACGGCGGCGGTGGAGTGGTGAGTTGCGAGGGACTGCGGGAGTGATGCGAGGGTTGCGGGCCTTTTTCTTTCTTTCTTTTCGATGCATAGTGTTTGGGCATTGCAAAAATGAATCGGGCCCTATATAGAGCAGAGGGTAACAGAATAATATTCTATTATGGGTAACAGAATAGCTCTGTCCTATATATATATATATATGTGTGTGTGTGTGTGTGTGTGTGTGTGTACACATACACACATCTGGGCTATTCTGTTATGTGTAACAGAATATTATTCTGTTACCCTACTTGAACTGATGAATTCAAGCGGTTGAACTGATGAAAATCGAGCGGTTGAACTGATGCTTTCTGTTGTTGTTAAAAATCGTCTTCTTTAGTTCAATTGTTTTGCAGTTTTTTTGTCAAAATGAGGCGTGTAATATATCGTTGGAAAGCTCTTGACATCCACATTACAATCTTATAATTTGTTAAAAAAATTATGATTTAAGAGCAGTTTTGAAAAAACCATTTTTTTCAAAACCGAAAACGCAAGTCGTATTTTGGACTTGATTTTCAAATGGTTTGTCGGACTTGAGCAAATGAGATGGTGTTGGGAAGCTTCTGAAAATCCGCATCTTCCATATATCTTTCAAATTCTATATGATTTAAAAGTAATTTGAAAAATGTGAAATTTTGGGCGAAATGTTTTTTCACTGTTTTTTTTTCAAACGGTTTGTCGGATTGACGCAAATGATACGGCGTTGGAAAGCTATGGAAAATGCGCAACTTTTGCGTATAGAAAGTTTTTTCTAATTCCTTACGGTTTAAATACGAATTCAAATACGGTTAAAATTGGTTTTGAACGCGGTTTTTTAAAAAAGTTTATCGAAATGGGGCAAATAATATACTGTTGGATAGCTATCGAAAATGCGAAACTTAGTCATGTTGAACGTTTTCTCTACTTCGCAACCGTTTAAGAGTAATTTGGAATACGGCATGACGGATCCTGCTGTTTTCTCGTCTGAAAAACAGAGTAGTCGTAGTGACATATGTGTATGTTTGTACTGAGATATTTTTTTAGAGTAATTTTGAATGGTTCCGAAAAAGGGTACATGTACTAAGGTTTGCATGGGTTTGTACTAAGCATGTTTTCACTAACTAGACTTTGCTCTATTTTGCTCGTAATTTTTCAATGGTTTATTGTATCGTCGCCCCTGTACTTGCATGGTTTATATCATCGAACTGAATGATATATTTTTCAAAAAGAAAATGTTTTTTTATTTTTTTTTGAACTAAACTTTTTTTACAATGATGTTCTGGACTTCTCTTATTTTTACGACTTGTACTTTTCTCATTTGAATTGCATGGGGTTTCTTTTTTCTTGAACTTTTACAAGTTGAATTTCTATCATTTCTTTTATTCCGAACGGACCACCATTTTTAACTTGTACTGATCAATATTTTTAATTCAACCATTTTTCCTTTCTAGAACGGACGAATATATGTTTGAGAAAAAGAGTACTTGAACGGATGTATGTATGATTTTGTACTGAGCATGTTTTCACATACTAAGCGTGTTTTGTGACGATATTCTAGACTTCTCTCATTTTGAACTCAGCTCCTTGAGCGACCGGCCACAAAACAAAAGTTGTACTGTTGAGCACAACTCCTTGAGCGACCGGCCACAAAAACAAGAAGTTGTACTGTTGAGCAGGAGGTCCTCGACCCCGACCGCGTAAGTACTTAGTATGACGATGTATTTGTACTGCCCAAAAACATACACCGCAGCACAAAGTAAACATTTAAGTCAATTGGCGCTCACAGGAATAATCACACGCACAAAAACTTTTTCTTTGATTTGTTAATGAACTGATGATATAAATACATACCGAACTGCTACACTTAGTGTATGTTTTCTTGTACAAGTCATATACTGAAGCAGGGATCTAGCTCCCCTAATTTGTAGAAACGAAGTGAGGGGATTAATTTAACTCCTCTGTCCACAATCCAGTAGCATCGAACGTCCCTGCTTGCTTGTAGTATTCTACTAGGTAGTTATATCCACTACTCTGCATTCTGCACTAGCTGTTGTGGATGTACTACTTGAATGAAAACTTCAGTTTAAAACAGGATGAAGCTGCCAGTTGAAATAAAGCTTCAAAGAAAAAGAATGAGGCACATAGACTTATGCTACTGATACTTGAGAGAAAAAAGAGAGCAGAGCTTTTACTATTTTTTGGCACCAAACGAAGCCGGTATTGTTTAAACAAATATGCATGCTACTCACAGTATGGAAGGCTCAAACATGATTAAACAACTCCGATGAGAGATGAAACAACTAGTACTTCACCGGACTGAATATGATCTAAAATTTTGACACTAAAAACAAAGTCTCCAGCATTTCTAAAAAAAGTCGGTGCAATGAAGACACAAGCAGCATTTTTCTGAACAAAGCAACCTAAGAAATGAAATACTACAAGAGCTCCAACATCAGTATTTTAGAACTCATGGTGCCAATATATATCTTTGGCCAAATATGTCTTCAATAGTTTGAATTCTTGATTGTTGACAAAGTTAATTAGCATACAACTTTAGTGCTAGAAATGTTTCAAAACACAAAAGAGAAGGAGTGCCGTCAGTCGGTCCCTGTAACTTTTGAAGATTCTTAGTGCCATGAGGAACTAAAGACCAGCTTGTAATTGAACTAACCTAAATTAAACCGAAACTATAACTATTGAACTGATCTGTAACTATAACAAGAATTGTACTGAACTAAATTTAGTAATTGAACTGAACCAAAAAAATATTTAGTAATTTAGTAATTGAACCGATGGTCTTTTGTCGAATTGCGCACTGAAGAACTGCTGCAGATCATATGGAAAATATACCAACGAGAAACCAGAGGTGTGGCGGCACCGCTGCAGCACCTGTGTCTTTTATAACATTTTTTCAAGAGAATCTGACCATACACTTGCTGGAAAAATGGAACTTCTAATAAATCTATTCGGCAAGAGGCATCATAGGGTATCCTTTCTTTGCCCTATTATACCAAATACCAAACAACAAAAATTGGTTCTCATAAGCATTTCAACAAGCACCTAGACCATCAATTATTTTCATATAAGTAGCATGGAATCGAATGGAGCAACAGAATGAGGAGGCTCTCATTAGGAACATTCAGAGGCATGCATCTGCAAGTTGTTGCATTGCTAGTACCAAATATAACATTGGCAGAGCTACTAGTCTAGCTACCCGCATACAGAGAGCTCTAATTGCTTTTTTAACTAGTTCAAACGTTGCCCTTTTTTCTCCAACCTAGTTTGAACACAAATCGTGCACATATGTTTCATATGCAGGAGTTCAAAATGAGCGAAAACACGGGTTCAATAATGGTACAACATCAGTACTGCTACAACCAAACAAGTTTATTTGCAGTTCAGTAACAACACAATCAGAGTTAAGCTACAACACATGCTCAAGCAAATACACTGAATTTCTATCTTTTAAGTAGTTTGAACCACTATTTTTTGTTAAATAGAACTTATTTGCATGACCATGTTCAACAATTAACAGTTATTAAACAAAATGATTTCTCTCACGCTTTTACAGTGTACATCGAGAACATGGAAACAAAATCTGAATCTCTCTCATGCTTTACTACTTGCTATACTCACATTTATCTCATTTTCCACATTACTTCTTCCTCTTTTACTAGTACCTCTTCTTGTGCTTTCTCACCTTTTTTATCCCTGATGACGTTTGGGCTTCTTGATTCTGCACCCAGCAAGCCCAAGATGTTCGTAAATGAAAGAAAAACTAACGAACACTGCACAAAAAGATGTTGCTAATGGTGTTCAAACTTTTCGGGTTTTTTACGTAAATATGAAGCAATTAGCAAATAGCAATCCTTTTAAAACACACAGGAGGAAGAAGAGCCTAGGAAACCAGGGTAGTATTCGTGGTGGGATATGTACTTCTCAAACTAAAACATGTGAATGTATGGTAGCAGGGTGTAGTTTGGTTCAATTATGATTTTTTTAGAAAACCAAACTACTGCAATTGCTATGTGACACTCTTTGAACTGATTATCAAATACATAATGGACTATTAGACCTACAGTAACTCCCTAATGCAATTACATAATCATCAAACTAATGTACTGAGTTGCAAACAATTCAAATGCCAAGCTACTGTGTGTACATTTCTTTTCTAAAATATATTTAAAAAATTCACACAATCTTCTATGGAATAGAGGGGAGTTTTTTTGTAACATGTTATAAATGCTTGCTTAAACATATGTTGCACATCCTCACGTAATTGGACTAGAGATACATTTTGGTACAGGGGTTTGCATATGGATGAACTGACTGACCCGTTTTTCTTGTACCGAACCTTCTTTGTACTGACGCTTGTTTCCAAAAAATTAAGACGATGCAAATATTACCTAAAATATGGATATTTAGTATAGTCTGAACTGAACTTTTGGCAGTTTTTGCACCGAGGTAATGGCAGCAAACCTGTGACGAAGAATAGAACTCAGAAAAAATGTTTTGGAGGTGGAATAAAATGTCAGAGATCGGGTGGACCGGCTACACCTCCTCCTCTGGACTGATTGCTCCAGCGAAGTGGAGCTGATGGAGGCAGAGATCACGAGCGGTGCCGGTGGTTGGACTGATCTCTTTCTCCCATTGCGACATGATTTTGTTTGTGGGATCTCTAATGTCCTGAATGCATTACATGAAAAGAGAACGGGTGAGGAGTCACCAAACACACACATCCAAAGTGCATGTCTGTCATTTGATGAGCAAAACTGCAAAAAAATGTGTAGCGAGGCTAGAGCATCGCAATCAAACTTGAAAAAACTTTGAATGGAGTTAGCAGTGGAGCATTTACTGAGCAGATCAATGGAGTTTGCCAGAGTATCGATACAAACCTGGACGTATGGGACCAGGTCCTCTATAGTCTGTATACGCCAACCCGCCCATCTCCCGCTGGAACCACGGCAAGGCAGTGAGCTTCCCCTCCCTTCCAACTACCTCACCTGACATGCCTTACTAGTAAATCAAGATATTGATGATGCAAGGGCGGCCGTTCAAGTAACACAAAATGGGCAGCAACTCACGTAGTTCAAGCTCATCAGTTTAAGCAGTATGTGATCAGCCAGAAACGGGCTTGAAACGAAGGGGTCGACAACACACTGTACAAAAGATAACAAGGACGGAGACGAACACACGCGATGGAGGCCACGGTTCCTGCATGGGCTCGTCCAAGGAAGGGTTTCCGTGCTGATGGGGCAGCACACACGTACTGATGCACGCGCTGATGCACGAACTGATGCAGCAACACACACAGGGCTTGAAACAGAGAGTGTCATGCGGCAGCACACACGTACTGATGCATGCGGCAACACGAGATGGCCATGGAGCTAGGTGAACATGGCGGAGGCTAGTGGCAATTCAGAACGGGGAGGATGGCTGTTTTGCCGAACATTATGGCCGGGATTCGACTTGGACGGCAGGCAGCGCTCGATCTGGACTAAGAAGCAGGGTCACTGCTACTGGCATAAAGAAGAGAAGGGGTTCACCCGGGAAGGACCCCGGCGGTGGTCAGGGGAAGGAGCAGGAACACGGGCTACGCGTGGCAGTTCAGGGAACGCATTTGACGGCCCGGCGGCGCTGCTGGGGTGCGGGGAGGACGGTCACCGCGTCCGACGGGACTCGTTGGGGCAGGAGCAGCTGAGGCATGGACCACGGCGGCCGTGGGAAGTAGGAGGTGGTGGTGGTGGGGCGCACGCCGCGGGCTGGGGCTATGGCGGCTGCGGAAGGTGGTGGTGGCGGGGTGCGCGCTTGCGGCGGGGGCCATGCCAGCTTTGAAAGGTGGGAGGTGGTGGTCGCTGTGGGCGCACCGGCGGTGGAGGCTGCGGCGGCTCTGGGAGGTGTTGGTGGCGGGACGCGTGCCGATAGCGAGGGCCACGACGGCCGTGGGATTGGGGATCGGGGGTGGGAGGTGGGGGTTGACTAGGATGTGGGCGAAGGGAACGTGTTTTTTTCTTTTTCCTCGCGGTCATGTAATCGGGCCGTCGAGCCTATATAGGGCGCCGGGCTAACAGAATATTATTTTGTTACTAGTAACAGAATAGGGAAAATTCATCCTACCACCCGGACTTCGAACAACTTACGGTCACCGACATACATAACTCACATAGTACTATATCATCAACAAACATTAAGCGTGCGGACCCTACGGGTTCGAGAATGATGTAGACATGACTGAGACACTTGTCCAGTCAATAACCAATAGCGGGACCTAGATGCCCATATTGATTCCTACATATTCTACGACGATCTTTATCGGCCGAACCTTTATGACAACATATGTAGTTCCCTTTGTCCGTCGGTATGTTACTTGCCCGAGATTCAATCGTCGGTATCTCCATACCTAGTTCAATCTTGTTACCGGAAAGTCTCTTTACTCGTTCCGTAATACATCATCTTGTAAATAACTCCTTAGTCACTTTGCTTGCAAGATTCTTGTGCTGTTGTGTTACCGAGAGGGCCCAGAGATACCTCTTTGTCATATGGAGTGACAAATTCCAATCTCGATTCACGCCAACTCAACGGACACCTTCAGAAATACCTGTAGAGCACCTTTATGTTCACCCAGTTTTGAAGTGATGTTTTATAGAACACAAGGTATTCCTCCGGTATCAGGGAGTTGCATGATCTCATGGTCGAAGGAATATGTATTTGGCATTAAGAAAGCAGTAGCAAAAATTGAACGATCATATGCAATGCTAACGGATGGGTCTTGTCCATCACATCGTTCTCCTAATGATGTGATCCCATTATTAAGTGACAACACATGTCTATGGTTAGGAAACCTTAACCATCTTTTGATCAACGAGCTAGTCTAGTAGAGGCTTACTAGGGACATAGTATTTGTTTATGTACTCACACATGTATTTAAGTTTCCAGTCAATACAATTCTAGCATGAATAATAAACCTTTATCATGAACAAGGAAATATGATAATAACCAATTTATTATTGCCTCTAGTGCATATTTCCAATAGTGGTTGCTTACATGTGGGACCAGGCGTTGTTTTTTGGAGAAGATGTGTCGTCCGATCGGTCAATGGTTCTGATATGTAGGCCCATTGTTGGGATGACATGGATGCTATAGGCGGGTCCATACATGGTGACGTGACTTCTTACATGTGTGACCATACACTTGTGACGCAGTTCATGACCGTCACATTATTTAGGCACAGTCAATTTACTCCCTTCATTCGTTTATATAAGGTGTATTTGTTTTTTGAAAGTCAAACGTGTGCAAGTTTGACCGAGTTTTTAGAAAAATATATCAACATTCACAATACAAAATTTATATCATTTCATCCATCATGAGAAGCAGTTTCATATTTTATCTACTAGGCATTGCAGATATTGTTATTTTATTCTATAATCTTGGTCATACATTCACATGGTTGACTTGCACAGAAACCGATACACCTTATATTTTGGAAAAGATGGAATATTGTATTGAAATTGGCAGTCACATTTGATACAATATTGGTTTTTTTAAATAAATTTAATATGAATTCATGCAAAATTTGAATTTCAATCCAAATTCAGCAGTCACTGCTTTTCGTAAACCGCAACCTTCATAATTGTCAATAGACTGTATAAGACATTACAATAGCCAATCATGGGCCACAACTGCAGAATGAAAATTAGATACATATGACTTAGTTGCATTGCTCCCATCTCATAGGATGGTATCGACGCAGTCTCGACGATGAAATTTAGCAATCCATCAATATAATCAAGCCTCTTTTCGAGATCCATGGTTTTCACTTCTTTAATTTTCTTGACAAGGTAAAGTCCTTCCTTTTTGCTCTATAGGGGAAGTGTTCATTGATTCAAGACGGCTATGCAGATATAATGTTGCCCAATTTCAGACTTTCAATTTCAGCATATTGCTCTGGGAGGGCCTTCTTGACATCTTCTATAACTTTTTCGTGCTCTGCAAGGGCAATCTTCATAGAGTCTTGGCAATGTTGCATATCTAGCATGAGATGGTTCGCAACTACACATTCTAAATCACGCTCTTCCGGGGCCTTGGCAACAATTTCAAATTGTAGTTGCTTCCATGCCAGCGCCTTCTTCACATCATCTACTTCGTCTTGCTTGTTAACCATGGCTTGCTGCACGTCCTCTGATTGTTCCTACTACACCACCGGGGCATTGATGACAGCATCAGATTGTTGTTTCTTGGGCCAAACACTTGCGGTATTGTCATCATCCAAGAATTCTAAGTTTCCCTACGGACAAAATTTATAGAGGCTACAACATATATAATAATTTCTAATTGTACATCCATGTACTAGAGTATACAATTGCTAGGTGAAGAAAGACATACTTACTAATTTAGGAAGTGTTTACAGAAAAGAGTCGAGCTACTCACTGATACGTCTCCAACGTATCTATAATTTTTAATTGTTTTATCCTAATATATTATCAACCTTAGATGCTTTATATGTATTTATATGCTATTTTATATCATTTTTTGGGACTAGCCTACTAATCCAGTGCCTAGAGCAAGTTCCTGTCTTTTGGTTGTTTTTGGCTTTTCAAAAAATCAGTACCAAACGAACTCCAAAGACGGTGAAACTTTACAGTGATTTTTTCTAGACGAGAAGGGACCCTAGTAGCTTCGGGAGGAAGCCAGAGGAGCTTCGAGAGAGCCACGAGCTCACAGGGCGCGCCCAAGGGGGTAGGCGCACTTCCTGAGCTCGTGGGGCCCATGCAACTCTGTTTGACCTAATTCCAAGCTTATAAATTCACAAATATTCCCAAACTAACAGGGAACCACCCGAAACACATTTTCCACCGCTGCATGCTTCTGTTCTTCCATGATCCCATGTGGAGGCCTTTTCTGGTACTCTGTCAAAGGGAGAATCGATCACAGAGGGCTTCTACATGATCCTTGCTGCCTTCCGATGATGCGTGAGTAGTTTACTACATACCTATGGGTTCATACCTTGTTTCTCTTTCTGGACGGCTGGGCTGGAGCGTCTTCATGATTTGGTTGATGACTTCAAAGCGCCACATTGAACGCACATATTTCTTTCCATGAGTCATCATGTAACAAAACAAATTGTATCTAAACATTATAAGCAAGCTTGGCCCCTGAAAGGAAGCCTCCCCACTAGGGTGCTCTCTAGCCTATGGGCATACCACTCATGAAAAAAAATCAGGTCTGTGCCAAGTAATAGCTCACACACATGGCTATAACACTTCATCACGCACCATGACACAAGGCCGAGCATGCATGGCACCTTCATCGACTGGTTATGCCAAAATACATGTTGATGCATGTCTTGCAAGGTCTGGACTAGGAGGTTCGACAGCGGCTGTATGTAGATACTATGGTGGGAAGTACCTTGGTTCATCGGCCTTGGTTGTTCATGGCGCCTGGGATGTTGAAACTCTAGAAGCTATCGTGTGCAGGAAAGCTCTTTATTTGGTCGGGGATCACTTGCCACATGATTATATGGTTCCTATATATTCGAAGCATGTGGCAAGGGATATTGTTAAAGGAAGCAGTGAAAATCATGGTCAGATCGTTGCTGAGATGCTATGGATTTCAACTGTAAAATCTATTTTGAAGGCAGGGCTTCAAACTATGGAACACATATTCTTGCCAAGTACTCTCATTCTTAAGATACGGACGCCATGTTGGCTAGACCAACCCCATAGTCGGGCATGCATTGGCTGCTATATTAATTAATAGGTTGCATGTTGTCGGCGTTCTGGGAATGGGGGTCCCCAGACTTGCCTGCCTGCGGCCTGCGGCGTGGCTCAAGCAGTGGCCCAGTACGGTCCGTCTTCATCAACCCAAGCTCAAGACCCTCACGAGGGGCCAAGCCTCGCGGGGCGGACGACTCAAGGCTTCCTCAGGGGCAGCCTCATCAGGCAGGCTCGCGAGGAGGCGGAGAGATCAAGGCAAGGAGTACCTTGCGAGGTGCTCGTGACGCAAGCCATGACGATCAAGACCAGGCGGGCGCCAGCCAGCGCAGTGTCCTCGTTTCCTCTTTGGTGCAAAGGAGGCAAGCGCAGGCACAGAGTAGCGAGGCATCAAGCAAAGGTTACCATATCAGTGCAATGAGACCAAGACCAGCAGAGCGGTAGGACGGAGGTCACCGTGGAGCCCAAGACGGTCTCATCGCTAGTGCCTTTCGCAGTCGAAGACCAACTTTAGTCAGGATAACTTGTACTAGCTGTCCCCCTTCAAAATGGCCATTGTTGGCTCCCTTCCCGCTCAATATTTGGGAAGAGGACCAGGGCCCCTATAAATAGAGATAGCCACCACCGTAGCGGGGGAGGATGATCTGATCTAGATCTCACCTAGAGCCAACAGAGACGGATCGATTCCTCTCCAAGCACACCACCATAAGAACACCCCTCGCGAGGCTGTTCTTCCTCTGTACTGTTCATCATCAGCCCCAGAGGCAATCCACCACCACACACTAGAGTAGGGTATTACACCACAACGGTGGCCCGAACTAGTATAAACCTTGTGTCCCTCGTGTTGTTCATCATGTAGCTTAGATTCACGACGAGGCTTTGGGGCGTGGATCGGTAGGGAGAAGATCTTCATGCGCACCCCAGAGTTCGAACATTAAGGGTTTTGCCGGAACCTGATATCCGACATTTGGCGCGCCAGGTAGGGAGTGTGCTGAAATCCTCTTTCCGCGGTTCCGCATTCCATTGTTTCGTCGCATCCATGGCGGACGCTCGCCGAGCTCATGCCGAGCGTCGGGCTGCTCTCGCCGCCCGCGTCGCCCAGATGACTCCCGTCGGTGGGCCTCCTCGTCGTTCTCCATCGCCTGCCGCCAACGCCGCCACCGGCCCGACGGGGAACGAGCAGCAAGCGTCGTCGCTGCATCCCTCGGTGCGGCGGGAAGGCCGCACCGCCACTCTGTCGCTGACTCCAACTGGTTCGTCATCTCACGCTCGTCGCGCTCCCACGGACGCGCAGGCCGCGTTGCTCCTGGCACGTGTGCTCCTGCAATACCGCCTCATTGACGATCTCTACGAGGAGTGGCTCACTCGGATCACCGAGCTTGTCAGCGCCGCAGGGGGCTCTCCTGCGCCGTCCCTCTCGTTGCCTCGCCCTCTGTCCTGTGTGGGTGATGCAGCTCAGGAGGTGCCTCCACCACCTCCTCCCCAAGAAGGTGCCCTGGCTCCAAGGCACGCGGCCCCTGGACGAGACCCACCGCATCTAGCGCCAGCACGACAAGAAAGGAGCTGCCAAGAAATCCCTCGTCCCCAAGAAGGTGCTCGCGTGCTCCCTGCTCTAGCACATCAGGACCGCATCCCTGCGCCAGCGCGTCAAAACCCCGCGCTGCCCCTGGCAGTGGCGTGCGGGAATCTCCAAGACAAAGCCCCGCGTCTGCCAAGGGCTCCAGTGGCCACCGCAGGCTGCCACGCCTTCACCACCAAGCTAGGCAGCGTTACATGGCCGGGCAAGTTCAAGCCAGATCTGCGGCGCCTTCACCACCAAGCTATGCAGCATCGCATGGCCGGGCAAGTTCAAGCCAGATCTGCCTCCCCGCGGAGTTACTGCAGCTCTACAAGCTGGGGATCGAGGCGGCCAATGGGGACAAAAAGGTCATGGCGAATTGGTTTCCCATGGCGCTCAAGGATGGTGCCCGCACCTGGCTCCTGAAACTGCCTCCCGGCTCGATCTCCTCTTGGGACGAGATGCGAAGCCGCTTCATCGCCAACTTCCAGGGCACTCGCGACCGTCCTCTAGTCGTGGGTGACCTGCGCCGCATCAAGCAGCAGCCAAGAGAAACCTTGTAGAAGTACATCCAGCGCTTCAATAGCGCTCGCCTCAAGATTCCCAAGCTGACCGAGGAGGCCATCATCTCAGCATTCTCTGACGGCGTCCGCGACATCAAGATGAAGGAGGAGCTCGCTATCCACGAGGATCTATGCACATCCCTGGAGCTATTCAACTTGGCGACCAAGTGCGCAAGAGCTGAGGAGGGGCGCCTCTCCCTCCTCGAGCTTTCAGCTGCTGACCCAGAAGAGAAGAAAGCCAAGGCCAAGGACGTGAAGCGCAAAGGAGCAGCCGTGCTCGCAGCAGAACCAGACACGAAGCGCAGCAGGGACCAGCCGGAGTCGTCCAAGGGCAACCGATTCTATGCCTACCACAACCTCTACACCCACAACACCAATGAATGCCAGGAGCTCAGAGCCGTTCGAGAAGGACGCATCGGTCGACGCCTCGAGTGCAACGACTGGGGCTATGGCCGAGGAGGAGGAAGAGGTGGAGGACGATGGGACGACCGAGGCCCTCGCCAGGAGTGGTGTGACCGACCTCGCAAGGATCGCTGGCAGGACCAACCTCGTGAGGGGGCTTGGAGGGATCAGCCTCGCGAGGATCGCCCGCGGGGCAACGCAGGCCTTCCTCCTCTGCCACCACCGCCAAGGAGGAATGACGACCACCACCAAGACGAGGGGGCTAGGGGCTTCCAGGAGCCACATGCTATCGCTTGCATCTTGGGCGGCGCCCAGGCCCCAGCCTCTCAGCACATCTTCAAGCAGTTTGCTCGCGAGGTGAATGCAGTCCTCCCCAAGCTCGAGGCCACGCGCCCTCTCAGGTGGTCCACGTGCGCCATCATGTTCAGCTCAACGGATCAGCTCAAGTGTGAGGCTACAGCTGGCGTCCTCCCAATGCTTTGTTCCCGAGTCATCAGCAACATGCAAGTTACCAGGACCCTCATCGATGGAGGCGCAGGACTCAACGTTTTATCCGTCGAGACGTTCAACAACCTCCAAGTGCCTTATGATCAACTTCAGCCAACCAAGCCATTCTTAGGAGTCACTGACGGCTCCACCACTCTGATAGGGCAGGTTCGCCTCCCTGTAACCTTCGGATAGCACAAGAACTACCGTACCGAGCTCATCGACTTTGACGTTGCCCACATTCGCCTGCCATACAATGCCATCCTCGGGTATCCATCCCTGGCCAAGTTCGTGGCTGTAACTCACCATGGTTACAATGTCCTCAAGATGCCGGGAAGCGGCGGGATCATCACAGTCCCCTGCGAAGAGAAGGATGCGGTGTGCTCTCTCGAGCGTGCCTTCCAAGATGCATCAGTCGAGGATCGAGACAACAAGAGTGAGAACCCTCCCAAGGCAGTTTCCAAGAAGAATAAGACATCACCCAGCTCAGGGCCTCAGGAGGTTGGCATCTCCGGAGGCGTCGCGTCAGGATCTGTGCCCATGCAAGGGGCGCCTCCCTCTGTCGCATAGGAAGGCGCGCCCGACGCCCTCCTCGGGCAGGGCTCGGGGGCTCTCTCCTGGAGGGCCTCAGACTTTGCCAAGATCACGAGGGACGTGCTCGGGCACCACTTGGAGGCGTGCTTCGCGGCACGTTTCCCTCAGGAAGGCATGGGGAAAGCCGACAAGGAGGGCCCAACCCTCAAGAGTTCATTACCAAGGCCACTCAGGAGCTTCAAGAATCAAGAGTCATACGCGATGATCGCCGCCTACCTAGCGTAGCTCCCCATCCAGACAAGAATGGCGGGCTGCGCGTCTGCATCGACTACCCAAGGCTCAGCCGAGTCACGTCTCAGGAGCGCTTCTGGCCTTCACGCATGGGATGCTGCGAGGGTCCGCCACACAGCTACGTTCGCATGCCTTTTGGCCTGCCGAACACGGCTGCTGCTCACCAGCGTCTTCTACGGAGCATTCTGGCAGCTCAGGAAGCCAGGCACCATGTGGTCCTAGCAGAGATGGAGATGGTCCTCGAGGAACCGCCCGGACCCCCGGAGCCTCCCGAGGCTCAGGGCTCCGGCGGCTCGTGAGGATCGGCTTCTTCACCGTGCATCATTAGCTACTCCGACACTCGCTCTACAATGGTATCAGGTGACATCTTTCAAGTTCATTTCAGCTGGGAGCGCCCTCAGGGCTGCATTATTCCCAGGTCGCGTGGGTCTGTCCCTGTGGCATGTATCCCTTTTGCTTATGTCTTCAGTTTACCTTGCTGGGGGCGCCCCTCGGGCTGCATCATCCCCAAGCCGCTCGGGCCCGACCCAGTGGCATGTATCCTTTCTGCATCTATCTAAGCTGATTTGCCTTTCATGCTTAACCTGCTTATAATTATCATCTCCCGCCTACCACGGCCCCTTTTTCTCCCTCATGCAAATCGCTTGCATGTTAAAAGGGGGCGCATGAGCATCGCGACTCAGGGGCTCTTACTAGCTCTCCAGCCCTTACCCCCTGGCCTTGTCCACGGCATCACGACCTGGCATACCAGCGGCGGCTGAGCTCGCTCGAGGGCCGGGACCTGAGGATGTAGAGCATTTGTATCTAACCACCCCGCAGGAACACTCAGCCGCCCAAGGCTCAAGATCAGGCGCAACCCGCCTTGAGGTAGGGCCTCGTGAGTCCCGCGCTGGCTCACGAGTGCCCAGATACACCTCGTCTAGTCCTACCATGCCGGCCACGTGTTAGGGAGGGGTTGTACATGCCCCAGGGGCTCCTCCCGGAGGGGGCCCCCCCTCCCACGTACCAGTGGAAGCACCATGCTCCGTGCTGGCTGACGACACTGCCGAGGAGCGGCTATGCCCATACACATACGAAAGCGCTATGCTCCGTGCTGGTGTTAAACAACTGAGGGCAGCTCACGGCTGTATCAACCTCAGGGAGCCCAGAGCTCAGTGTCTGGCCTCATCACAACGCCTCCCCTCAGGAGCGCCATGCGAGAGGGCTGGACATGGGGGCTGCGCCTGGGTCACGCCCGAGCGCACGCCACCCAACCAGGTCCCTCGGACCTGGTCGTCGCGCGCCCCTCCCCGAGCAGAGCCAAGGTATGAAGACCGTTTGAGTGTCAAGGGGGACCCCTGAGCATCGCGACTCAGGAGCCTAACTAGTCATGTAGCCCCTCACTCCTTAGTTCCGCAAGGCTAACGGCGATTGAGGTATGTGCGGGGCCGGGCCCTGCCGACGTAGAACGGCAGATCTACTCATACACCCCCTTCCTATTTGCTATTTCCGCGTCAAGGGGGACTCCTGAGCATCTCGACTCAGGAGCCTAACTTGTCACGTAGCCCCTCACTCCTTGGTCCCGTCCTGGTGATCCAGTCGGGGCTAACAGCGGCTGAGGTATGCGCGGGGCCGGGCCCTGCCGACGTAGAACACAAAGCAAATAGGATGGAGACCGCAAAATTTCGCAAATTCAGAAGCAAATATTACAAACCATAAATTGTCCTCACGATACCAAACGCAAGTTTAAATGCCTCCACGAGGCACGGTGCATGTTGTAGGAGTTGAAACAGGAAAGAAGCCGCGAGGAGATCACCCTTGAGCAGTGTCATCATTCGCCAGGAGCCCCGCCTCCGTGGCAGAGTTGCGCTTGTCAGCTCCACCCCCCGAGGCCGTGGAACCAGCAGTACCTGCCTTGGGCGCAGTGGCGAAGGCACGGAACTTTGCCAGCAGGGCTTCTGCTTGGCCCTTCACGGCCTTAGCAGCAGCGGCGGAGCGCTCAGCGTCCACAGGCTCCAGTAGCTCGTCAAGGTTGGCGCCAGGGTCGTGAAGGTAGACATGGCTGAGGATCCGCGTCAGCGCCGCGGAGGAAAGGATGCGAGCTTCAACCTCGGCCATGGGGCCGATGCTGGTCACGACCTCCTCGAGCGCTTCGACCAGGAAGGGAAGCAGCTTGGCGGGGCCGTCCTTGGCTCCGGCCAGCGGCTTCTCCAGGCCATCGTCGTAAAGCGACTTCAGCGCCTTGCGAGATCTCCCCTTAAGATCCGCGAAGGCCACACAGTCCTCGGCCAAGACCTTCGCCTTGGCATCCAGCTCGGCCTTCTCTGCCTTTAGCTTCTGCTCTAGTGTCTTCAGTCGGCTGCGATCAGCGGACAGCTTGGTGTCGCGGTCTCCGATGGCGGCCTCCCGAGCCTTCATCTCTTCTTCCTTTGCCTGGTGGCCACGAACCTCTTTGGCGAGCTCGTCGCGCAGACCCCGCTGCTCGTCCTCCAGCGCCTTGCAACGGTCCTGGGCGATCGAAGCACCCTTCAACGCCGCGTCACGAGCGGCTATGGCCTGGGTGGTGACTTGCTTTTCCTCCTCGGAAGCTGCTGCAGCCTGGCTCATCGCTGCTCGAATGGAGGTCTCGGAATGAACTCAGCCAGAGATCAGCCCCAGGCGCCCGGCCACCAGGCGGGGGTTGGTGCCCTGGAGGTCTTCTTGCAGCCGGCCTAGCTCAGCAGCGGCACGGTCCAAGATGGCAGAGGAGGGAGAGGAGTCAGGAACTAGTGGAGCAGGAGGAGAAGACGGCAACGTGATCACGGCCTGGGAGACCGGGAGCTCCTAAGCCTTGGCAACCTCAGCAACCACGTCAAGCACCGGTGCCACCAGAGTCAGTGGGACCACGGGGGCTGGCACCCCGCCAGGGCGCTCCTCCTGGCCTCGCGAGGATGACCGGGCAGGGGAGGTGCGAGCTCCACTGCCTCCCCTTCCCACAGATAAAGGCGCGACCACAACGGGTGAGCTTGCCCCAAGCGGAGCCACCGTGTCCCCCTGCAGCCTTTCGCCGCAGGCGGCAGCCTACCCATGTGATGGAGAACGTCAAGCCCTCACAGCAAAAACAAGAGCAAAGCGGAGTTCGAGTACTTATTGGTCAATCACGGCGTGTTCCGGCGGTCTCCTGCCGAGCTTAAAGCCCGAGAGCCTCCTACGGGGCGCAGCCTCGGGAGGTCCAGAGGCAGAGGAAGGCGCACCAGAGGGGCTGGAGCTAGCTTCGAGCAGTGCCGGGGCCGGAGTAGCCCCTCGGGAGATCAGCCCCGACCAGTCCTTCTTTGGGATCACGGGCAGATCCTCTCCCCCTTGCCTGGTGTTGGCCTCGTCGTTGTCCGGCAGGGTGCGGAGGATGTTGGCCCTGCGCCAGGGGGAAGTCTCCCCCGTCCCCTCAGTGGTCGCCTCTGAGTCGCGCTCCTCTTCTTTCTTGTCTTCCTCCTCTCCTCCGCGGGAATCATCGGAAGACAATTCCACCGGCGCCGCCGCCTCCTAGCCCTAAGGAGGCACCTCCGGCACCAGGCCGCTCCCATTGAAGGTGGGCATGGTGTCCACCACCCGTAGCCAGTGTTCGCGAAGGAACAAGGGGACAGGAGCGCCCTCCAGGCCTTCCACGTCCTCTCCAACCAGGAAGCGGAGAGCTGCGGCCAGATCCTCATCAGCCAGGGCCTATGAGCTTAGGCGGAGATTGTCGTCCGCATCTCCAAGCCTCCACAACGGGCACGAGTGCGCCTGAAGTGGAGCCACCCGCTGCGCCAAGAACTCCCTCAGGAGCGTGGCCCCGGTTAGCTTCGCCACCTTCATGTTGCCCGGCCTCAAGTCGGGGTTCATCTTCTCCAGCACCAGCTTCGCCCGTCGGTCATCAAGCTTTGCGCGAGACCACGCCTCGTTAGCCTGGGGCTGCTCCGTGGGTAGCGCCAACCGAGAGTGGGTGCATCTGGCGTCCATCAAGACCCACTTACTCCCGAAGCCATCAACCCTCTTCCCGTCCTTCGAGATCGCGTTGGCTTTGGAGTACGCGACCAAGCCAACGCACGCCGAGGTATGGCTGTCGGTGACTCGGAGGGAGAAGAAGTGGCGCAGCAAGGCCACAGAAGGCATCACCCCGACGTGTGCCTCGTAGTAGTAGGCAAAAATCGACAGAAGGAGAACGGAGTTGGGATGGAGATGAAGGGCATGTAACCTGTAATGGCGGAGAACGACGTAGAAGGACTCGGAGAAGGGAGGCACCAGGCCGGCGAGGACGATGCTCATGAAGAAGGGGTAAAAGGTGCTCCCCTTAGCCTCCAGCGTGGCGGAGCCGGCTCGGAGCACAGTCTCCCCCATCTCGTTGCCTTGCGCCGCCGTCATCAGGCGCGTAGAGGCGAGATTCTTCTCCATCGTGTTTGGGGGATCCAAGGCCGGCGAGTACCAAGCCGGTGGAGCCTCGGCCGCGGCCTTGCGGGGTGCCATCGCTCGCTGGAGGAGGATGAATGAGGCAGATCTGGAGATTTCGGAAGCAAGAGAGCAAGAGCAAGAAAGGGGATCTGAAGCAAGGCGAATGAGAGCAATGAAGGTAAGTCTAACCCAGGCCAGCCTTTTGTCAGTCGAGCAGTTGCCGAGGAAGCATGGGGAAGCGGAGACGCACACGTCCAATCAACCGCCATGCAGCGACCAAGGCCGCAGGCTGTAAGGGCCTGCGGCGCTCCGCACTTGCCCTTTGGCTTTGCTGCTAAGCCAAGTCCGAGCGCGCCTTGGGCCTGGGGGCTACTGCCGGCGTTCTGGAACGGGAGTCCCCAGACTTGCCTGCCTGCGGCCTGCGGCGTGGCTCAAGAAGTGGCCCAGTACGGCCCGTCTTCATCAACCCAAGCTCAAGACCCTCGCGAGGGGCCAAGCCTTGCGGGGTGGACGACCCAAGGCTTCCTCAGGGGCAGCCTCATCAGGAGGCTCGCAAGAAGGTGGATAGATCAAGGCAAGCAGTACCTCGCGAGGTGCTCATGACACAAGCCATGAAGATTAAGACCAGGCGGGCTCCAAGCGGGCGCCAGCCAGCGCAGTGTCCTCCTTTCCTCTTTGGTGCAAAGGAGGCAAGCGTAGGCGCGGAGTACCGAGGCATCAAGCAAAGGTTACCATATCGGTGCAACGATACCAAGACCAGCAGAGCGACATGACGGAGGTCACCGTGGAGCCCAAGATGGCATCATCACCAGTGCCTTTGGCAGTCGAAGATCAACTTTAGTCAGGATAACTTGTACCAGTTGTCCCCCTTCAAAATGGCCGTTGTTGGCTCCCTTTCCGCTCAATATTTGGGAAGAGGACCAGGGCCCCTATAAATAGAGATAGCCACCACCGTAGAGGGGGGAGGATGATTTGATCTAGATCTCACCTAAAGCCAACAGAGACGGATCGATTCCTCTCCAAGCACACCACCATAAGAACACCCCTCGCGAGGTTGTTCTTCCTCTGTACTGTTCATCATCAGCCCCAGAGGCAATCCACCACCACACACTAGAGTAGGGTATTACACCACAACGGTGGCCCGAACTAGTATAAACCTTGTGTCCCTCGTGTTGTTCATCGTGTAGCTTAGATTCATGACGAGGCTTTTGTTGGGGAATGTTGCAGAAAATAAAAATTTTCCTACGGTTTCACCAAGATCCATCTATGAGTTCATCTAAGAAACGAGTGATAGGAGAGAGATGCATCTACATACCACTTGTAGATCGCGTGCGGAAGCGTTCAAGAGAACGGGGTTGAGGTAGTCGTTCTCGTCGTGATCCTATCACCGGAGATTCTAGCGCCGAACGGACGGCACCTCCGCGTTCAACACACGTACGGTCAGCGTGACGTCTCCTCCGTCTTGATCCAGCAAGGGGGAAGGAGAGGTTGATGAAGATCCAGCAGCACAACAGCGTGGTCGTGGATGCAGCAGGACTCCGGCAGGGCTTCGCCAAGCAACTGCAGGAGGAGGAAGAGGTGTAGCAGGGGGAGGGAGGCGCCAAGACTTAGGTTGCGGCTGCCCTCCCTCCCCCCTCCTTTATATAGGCCCCCAGGGGGGGCCGGCCCTGGAGATCAGATCTCCAAGGGGGGGCGGTGGCCAGGGGGGTGGAGTACCCCCCAAGGCAAGCGGGGTGTTTTCAACCCTAGGCGCAGGAGGGCCCAAGGGGGGGGCGCACCAGCCCACTAGGGGCTGGTTCCCCTCCCACTTCAGCCCACGGGGCCCTTCGGGATAGGTGGCCCCACCCGGTGGACCCCCGGGACCCTTCCGGTGGTCCCGGTACAATACCGGGTGACCCCGAAACTTTCCTGATGGCCGAAACAGCACTTCCTATATATAATTCTTTACCTCCGGACCATTCTGGAACCCCTCGTGACGTCCGGGATCTCATCTAGGACTCCGAACAACATTCGGTTTGCTGCATACTCATATTCATACAACCCTAGCGTCACCGAACCTTAAGTGTGTAGACCCTACGGGTTCGGGAGACAAGCAGACATGACCGGGACGGCTCTCCGGTCAATAACCAACAGGGGGATCTGGATACCCATGTTGGCTCCCACATACTCCTCGATGATCTCATCAGATGAACCACAATGTCAAGGATTCAAGCAACCCCGTATACTATTCCCTTTGTCAGACGGTATGTTACTTGCCCGAGATTCGATCGTCGGTATCCCAATACCTCGTTCAATCTCGTTGCCGGCAAGTCACTTTACTCGTACCGTAATGCATGATCTCGTTACCAAACACTTGGTCACTTTGATCTCATTATGATGATGCACTACCGAGTGGGCCCAGTGATACCTCTCCGTAATACGGAGTGACAAATCCCAGTCTCGATCCGTGTCAATGCAACAGACACTTTCGGAGATACCTGTAGTGCACCTTTATAGTCACCCAGTTACGTTGTGACGTCTGGTACACCCAAAGCACTCCTACGGTATCCGGGAGTTACACGATCTCATGGTCTAAGGAAGAGATACTTGACATTGGAAAAGCTCTAGCAAAACGAACTACACGATCTTGTGCTATGCTTAGGATTGGGTCTTGTCCATCACATCATTCTCCCAATGATGTGATCCCGTTATCAACGACATCCAATGTCCATAGTCAGGAAACCATGACTATCTGTTGATCAACGAGCTAGTCAACTAGAGGCTCACTAGGGACATGTTGTGGTCTAAGTATTCACACGTGTATTACGATTTCCGGATAATACAATTATAGCATGAATAAAAGACAACTATCATGAACAAAGAAATATAATAATAATCCTTTTATTATTGCCTCAAGGGCATATTTCCAACAGTCTCCCACTTGCACTAGAGTCAATAATCTAGTTACATTGTGATGAATCGAACACCCATAGAGTTCTGGTGTTGATCATGTTTTGCTCGCGGAAGAGGTTTAGTCAACGGATCTGCGACATTCAGATCTGTATGTACTTTGCAAATATCTATGTCTCCATCTTGAACATTTTCATGGATGGAGTTGAAACGATGCTTGATGTGCCTGGTCTTCTTGTGAAACCTGGGCTCCTTGGCAAGGGCAATAGCTCCAGTGTTGTCATAGAAGAGTTTGATCGGCCCCGACGCATTGGGTATGACTCCTAGGTCGGTGATGAACTCCTTCACCCAAATTGCTTCATGCGCTGCCTCCGACGCTGCCATGTACTCCGCTTCACATGTAGATCCCGCCACGACGCTCTGCTTGCAGCTGCACCAGCTTACTGCCCCACCATTCAACATATACACGTATTCGGTTTGTGACTTAGAGTCATCCAGATCTGTGTTGAAGCTAGCGTCGATGTAACCCTTTACGACGAGCTCTTCGTCACCTCCATAAACGAGAAACATGTCCTTTGTCCTTTTCAGGCACTTCAGGATATTCTTGACCGCTGTCCAGTGTTCCTTGCCGGGATTACTTTGGTACCTTCCTACCAAACTTACGGCAAGGTTTACATCAGGTCTGGTGCACAGCATGGCATACATAATAGATCCTATGGCTGAGGCATAGGGGATGACACTCATCTCTTCTTTATCTTTTGCCGTGGTCGGGCATTGAGCCGAGCTTAATCTCACACCTTGCAATACAGGCAAGAACCCTTTCTTGGACTGATCCATTTTGAACTTCTTCAAAATCTTATCAAGGTATGTGCTTTGTGAAAGACCTATGAGGCGTCTCGATCTATCCCTATAAATTTTGATGCCTAATATGTAAGCAGCTTCTCCAAGGTCCTTCATTGAAAAACACTTATTCAAGTAGGCCTTAATGCTATCCAAGAATTCTATATCATTTCCCATCAAAAGTATGTCATCTACATATAATATGAGAAATGCTACAGAGCTCCCACTCACTTTCTTGTAAACGCAGACTTCTCCATAAGTCTGCATAAACCCAAACGCTTTGATCATTTCATCAAAGCAAATGTTCCAACTCCGAGATGCTTGCACCAGCCCATAAATGGATCGCTGGAGCTTGCATACTTTGTTAGCATTCTTAGGATCGACAAAAGCTTCCGGCTACATCATATAAAGCTCTTCCTTAAGATAACCGTTAAGGAATCCCGTTTTGACGTCCATCTGCCATATCTCATAATCATAGTATGCGGCAATTGCTAACATGATTCGGACGGACTTAAGGTTCGCTATGGGAGAGAAGGTCTCATCGTAGTCAACCCCTTGAACTTGTCGATAACCCTTAGCAACAAGTCAAGCTTTATAGATGGTGACATTACCATCCGCGTCCGTCTTCTTCTTGAAGATCCATTTGTTTTCTATCGCTCGCCGATCATCGGGCAAGTCAGTCAAAGTCCATACTTTGTTTTCATACATGGATTCTATCTCGGATTGCATGGCTTCAAGCCATTTGTTGGAATCTGGGCCCGCCATCGCTTCTTCATAGTTCGAAGGTTCACCGTTGTCTAACAACATGATTTCCAGGACATGGTTGCCATACCACTCTGGTGTGGAACGTGTCCTTGTGGACCTACGAAGTTCAGTAGCAACTTAATCCGAAGTACCTTGATCATCATCATTAATTTCCTCTCCAGTCGGTGTAGGCACCACAGGAACATTTTCCTGAGCTGTACTACTTTCCGGTTCAAAAGGTAGTACTTCATCGAGTTCTACTTTCCTCCCACTTACTCCTTTCGAGAGAAACTCTTTTTCTAGAAAGGATCCATTCTTGGCAACAAAGATCTTGCCTTCGGATCTAAGGTAGAAGGTATACCCAATGGTTTCCTTAGGGTATCCTATGAAGACGCATTTTTTCGACTTGGGTTCGAGCTTTTCAGGTTGAAGTTTCTTGACATAAGCATCGCATCCCCAAACTTTTAGAAACGACAGCTTAGGTTTCTTCCCAAACCATAATTCATACGGTCTCGTCTCAACAGATTTAGACGGTGCCCTATTTAAAGTGAATGTAGATGTCTCTAGAGCGTATCCCCAAAATGATAGCAGTAAATCGGTAAGAGACATCATAGATCACACCATATCTAATAGAGTGCGATTATGACGTTCAGACACACCGTTACGCTGAGGTGTTCCAGGCGGCATGAGTTGTGAAACGATTCCACATTTTCTTAAGTGTGTACCAAATTCGTGACTTAAATATTCTCCTCCACGATCTGATCGTAAGAATTTTATCTTTCGTTCACGTTGATTCTCTACCTCATTCTGAAATTCCTTGAACTTTTCAAAGGTCTCAGACTTGTGTTTCATCAAGTAGACATACCCATATCTACTTAAGTCATCAGTGAGAGTGAGAACATAACGATATCCTCCGCGAGCCTCAATGCTCATTGGACCACACACATCAGTATGTATGATTTCCAATAAGTTGGTTGCTCGCTCCATTGTTCCGGAGAACGGAGTCTTGGTCATTTTGCCCATGAGGCATGGTTCGCATGTGTCAAATGATTCATAATCGAGAGACTCTAAAAGTCCATCAGCATGGAGCTTCTTCATGCGCTTGACACCAATGTGACCAAGGCGGCAGTGCCACAAGTATGTGGGACTATCGTTATCAACTTTACATCTTTTGGTATTCACACTATGAATATGTGTAACATTACGTTCGAGATTCATTAAGAATAAACCATTGACCATCGGGGCATGACCATAAAACATATCTCTCATATAAATAGAACAACCATTATTCTCGGATTTAAATGAGTAGCCATCTCGTATTAAACGAGATCCAGATACAATGTTCATGCTCAAACTTGGCACTAAATAACAATTATTGAGGTTCATAACTAATCCCGTGGGTAAATGTAGAGGTAGCGTGCCGACGGCGATCACATCGACCTTGGAACCATTCCCGACGCGCATCGTCACCTCGTCCTTCGCCAGTCTCCGCTTATTCCGCAGCTCCTGCTGTGAGTTACAAATATGAGCAACGGCACCGGTATCAAATACCCAGGAGTTACTACGAGTACTGGTAAGGTACACATCAATTACATGTATATCACATATACCTTTAGTGTTGCCGGCCTTCTTGTCCGCTAAGTATTTGGGGCAGTTCCGCTTCCAGTGACCCTTCCCTTTGCAATAAAAGCACGCAGTCTCAGGCTTGGGTCCATTCTTTGACTTCTTCCCGGCAACTGGCTTACCGGGCGCGGCAACATCTTTGCCGTCCTTCTTGAAGTTCTTCTTACCCTTGCCCTTCTTGAACTTAGTGGTCTTATTGACCATCAACACTTGATGTTCTTTCTTGATTTCAACCTCTGCTGACTTCAGCATTGAAAATACTTCAGGAATGGTCTTCACCATCCCCTGCATATTGTAGTTCAGCACAAAGCTCTTGTAGCTCGGTGGGAGCGACTGAAGGATTCTGTCAATGACCGCCTCATCCGGGAGGTTGATCTCCAGCTGGGACAGGCGGTTGTGCAACCCAGACATTTTGAGTATGTGCTCACTGACAGAACTGTTTTCCTCCATCTTACAACTATAGAACTTGTCGGAGACTTCATATCTCTCGACCCGGGCATGAGCTTGAAAAACCATTTTCAGCTCCTCGAACATCTCATATGCTCCGTGTCGCTCAAAACGCTTTTGGAGCCCCGGTTCTAAGCTGTAAAGCATGCTGCACTGAACGAGGGAGTAATCATCAGCACGTGACTGCCAAGCGTTCATAACGTCTTGGTTCTCTGGGATGGGTGCTTCACCTAGCGGTGCTTCTAGGACATAATCTTTCTTGGCTGCTATGAGGATGATCCTCAGGTTCCGGACCCAGTCCGAATAGTTGCTGCCATCATCTTTCAGCTTGGTTTTCTCTAGGAACGCGTTGAAGTTCATGTTGACATGAGCGTTGGCCATTTGATCTACAAGACATATTTTGCAAAGATTTTAGACTAAGTTCATGATAATTAAGTTCATCTAATCAAATTATTTAATGAACTCCCACTCAGATTGACATCCCTCTAGTCATCTAAGTGTTACACGATCCGAGTCGACTAGGCCGTGTCCGATCATCACGTGAGACGGACTAGTCATCATCGGTGAACATCTCCATGTTGATCGTATCTTCCATACGACTCATGTTCGACCTTTCGGTCTCTTGTGTTCCGAGGCCATGTCTGTACATGCTAGGCTCGTCAAGTTAACCCTAAGTGTTTTGCATGTGTAAAACTGTCTTACACCCGTTGTATGTGAACGTAAGGATCTATCACACCCGATCATCACGTGGTGCTTCGAAACAATGAACTTTAGCAACGGCGCACAGTTAGGGGGAACACTTTCTTGAAATTATTATAAGGGATCATCTTATTTACTACCGCTGTTCTAAGTAAACGAGATGCACAAACATAATAAACATCACATGCAATTATATAATAGTGACATGATATGGCCAATATCATATAGCTCCTTTGATCTCCATCTTCGGGGCTCCATGATCATCTTCGTCACCGGCATGACACCATGATCTCCATCATCATGATCTCCATCATCGTGTCTTCATGAAGTTGTCACGCCAACGACTACTTCTACTTCTATGGCTAACACGTTTAGCAATAAAGTAAAGTAATTTACATGGCGTTCTTCAATGACACGCAGGTCATACAAAAAATAAAGACAACTCCTATGGCTCCTGCCGGTTGTCATACTCATCGACATGCAAGTCGTGATTCCTATTACAAGAACATGATCTCATACATCACAATATATCATTCATCATTCATCACAACTTCTGGCCATATCACATCACATGACAATTGCTGCAAAAACAAGTTAGACGTCCTCTAATTGTTGTTGCATCTTTTACGTGGCTGCAATTGGGTTCTAGCAAGAATGTTTTCTTACCTACGAATAACCACAACGTGATTTTGTCAACTTCTATTTACCCTTCATAAGGACCCTTTTCGTCGAATCCGCTCCAACTAAAGTGGGAGAGACAGACACCCGCTAGCCACCTTATGCAACTAGTGCATGTCAGTCGGTGGAACCTGTCTCACGTAAGCGCACGTGTAAGGTCGGTCTGGGCCGCTTCATCCCACAATACCGCTGAAGCAAAATAAGACTAGTAGCGGCAAGCAAGTTGACAAGATCTACGCCCACAAAAAAATTGTGTTCTACTCGTGCAATAGAGAACTACGCATAGACCTAGCTCATGATGCCACTGTTGGGGAACGTTGCAGAAAATAAAAATTTTCCTACGGTTTCACCAAGATCCATCTATGAGTTCATCTAAGCAACGAGTCATTGGAGAGAGATGCATCTACATACCACTTGTAGATCGCGTGCGGAAGCGTTCAAGAGAACGGGGTTGAGGTAGTCGTTCTCGTCGTGATCCTATCACCGGAGATCCTAGCGCCGAACGAACGGCACCTCCGCATTCAACACACATACGGTCAGCGTGACATCTCCTCCGTCTTGATCCAGCAAGGGGGAAGGAGAGGTTGATAAAGATCTAGCAGCACAACGGCGTGGTGGTGGATGCAGCAGGACTCCGGCAAGGCTTCGCCAAGCAACTGCGGGAGGAGGAAGAGGTGTAGCAGGGGAGGGAGGCGCCAAGACTTAGGTTGCGGCTGTCCTCCCTCCCCCTCCTTTATATAGGCCCCCAGGGGGGGGGGCCGGCCCTGGAGATCAGATCTCCAAGGGGGGGCGGCGGCCAGGGGGGTGGAGTACCCCCCAAGGCAAGTGGGGTGCGCCCCCCACCCTAGGGTTTTCAACCCTAGGTGCAGGAGGGCCCAAGGGGGGGCGCACCAGCCCACTAGGGGCTGGTTACCCTCCCACTTCAGCCCACAGGCCCCTCCGGGATAGGTGGCCCCACCCGGTGGACCCCCGGGACCCTTCCGGTGGTCCCGGTACAATACCGGGTGACCCCGAAACTTTCCCGATGGCCGAAACAGCACTTCCTATATATAATTCTTTACCTCCGGACCATTCCGAAACTCCTCGTGACATCCAGGATCTCATCCGGGACTCCGAACAACATTCGGTTTGCTGCATACTCATATTCGTACAACCCTAGCATCACCGAACCTTAAGTGTGTAGACCCTACGGGTTCGGGAGACAAGAAGACATGACCGAGACGACTCTCCGGTCAATAACCAACAGCGTGATCTGGATACCCATGTTGTCTCCCACATACTCCTCGATGATCTCATCGGATGAACCACGATGTCGAGGATTCAAGCAACCCCGTATACTATTCCCTTTGTCAGACGGTATGTTACTTGCCCGAGATTCGATCGTCAGTATCCCAATACCTCGTTCAATCTTGTTGCCGGCAAGTCACTTTACTCGTACCGTAATGCATGATCCCGTGACCAGACACTTGGTCACTTTGATCTCATTATGATGATGCACTACCGAGTGGGCCCAATGATACCTCTCCGTAATACGGAGTGACAAATCCCAGTCTCGATCCGTGTCAACCCAACAGACGCTTTCGGAGATACCTGTAGTGCACCTTTATAGTCACCCAGTTACGTTGTGACGTTTGGTACACCCAAAGCACTCCTATGGTATCCGGGAGTTACACGATCTCATGGTCTAAGGAAGAGATACTTGACATTGGAAAAGCTCTAGCAAAACGAACTACACGATCTTGTGCTATGCTTAGGATTGGGTCTTGTCCATCACATCATTCTCCCAATGATGTGATCCCGTTATCAACGACATCCAATGTCCATAGTCAGGAAACCATGACTATCTGTTGATCAACGAGCTAGTCAACTAGAGGCTCACTAGGGACATGTTATGGTCTAAGTATTCACACGTGTATTACGATTTCCGGATAATACAATTATAGCATGAATAAAAGACAACTATCATGAACAAAGAAATATAATAATAATCCTTTTATCATTGCCTCTAGGGCATATTTCCAACAGCTTTGGGGCGTGGATCGGTAGGGAGAAGATCTTCGTGCGCACCCCAGAATTCGAACCTTAAGGGTTTTGCCGGAACCCGATATCCGACACATGCAACCCCTTCTCTTAGGTTGGTCGTAATGAGAAGTATCATATACTAGTATCATGCATATGATACTAGTGTGTGATTTGCATTGAAAAGCGCTACATGATGTTAACATATTATGTTACTCTATTTGTCTCTCTTCTATTTAATTATATGTCACGTCATCTTTTTTGCTTATATGGCATGCATGTTAGAGTAACATAATATGTTACCATCACATAGCACTTTTTAATGCAAAAATGAGTCTATAAAGTAATAAATGAAGCTCTATGTGTTATCACGCCTAACATTATCCACTATGAAGGTAGTAGTATAGACTAGTAACATATATATGTTACTAATGTAAGTTACTTTCCACTAACAATGCATAGTATCATAGCTTGGTATCATATTAGCATCATTTATTGTCATGCATGACACATACTAGTACATCATTTAATATGATAATGTATCAAGTCATGATACTCAGTCCTCCCTCTTAGCATTTAATTGTGTGCCACCTCAACAAAATTGCCTGGTTTTTCGATAAAGGGAATACATTAATATCGTGAAGATACCAATTAAACCCAGCGCCTACACCAACAAGATGTCGAGAAGACATCAAGGATGCACACAACCAAGAAAAAAAAGGAAAAGAGAGAAAAAGGAAACAAAGACCCCATCGCGGTGATGAAAGACTTGCAACAACATCACTCTAACCACCATCGAAGACAACACTTGGACTAAAAAAGTTATTCTCCAAAAGCAATGCCTCCAAGAAGGAAACAATGCACAAGCGTTGTCATCGCCGATCGAAGATCCTGGGTTTTCACCCTGGTGAAAGTCCAAGTTTCCAAAACAATGCCTTCAACAAGGCCATTGCCAAGTACAATCAACGAAGGCCAGACTTTAGTTTTCACCCTGGAAACCGCGACTCGATACTCAAGGAGCACCACCAAAAATGCAGCCCGCCTGTGCTGCCACCTCCTCTTGCTAGGCTGGTGCTGCAAGTCATCAAACGCCTGGCACGCAGGAAGAACCTGTGCCACATAGTCTTCATTGCCGCCAATACACATCTCCGCCATTATTAACCTTCGATCGCAACCAACATGACTTTCTCCACCTCTATCAATTTCATGGAAATCTATATTTAGACATGTCCCGTGACAACGCCCAGAAGGCGAAGCTTCTCTCGATGCCCTCATGAAGCCTCATTGGCTGAAGGTGAGGGCGCACACAACTGGATCAATTCCACTCTAGATATCTAGTGTCCTCAGGAACCAATCATCGGAGATCTTTGACACGAAGACCGGAACTCATCATCAGCCAGATCGAGGAGGCCGACATCAAACAGATCGGCTACTTGGTGCAAAAAGACGAGCAGGGCCAATCCACCTTTATTCCCAAGCCAGCGGCCCCCACGCCACCAAGTTGCTGCCGGGGAGGAGACAAGGCCACCACTCGTCTTCGGTGGTGAGCAGATGGAGCAAAAGATGTACGTGGCACCAGATCAGAGGCTGTGCCACTGCCTCCCTAGCATATGTGCCATGCGCTTGACGCGAACAGCCGCATCCAGACCGCGACCCGCGGGTCTAAATCGGGCCTAGGACGGGTCTGCGCCACCGTCACCCGCATGTCACGGATCAGTGCGCCAAAGAGCCATCTGGTCGCTCCGCCAAAGGTCAACGTTCTTCCCCGCAGACCTCCCTGCACGCACGCCGTACACCATGCTCCTCCACCCCGAGGCACAGCTGATGCACGCCGCTATTCGGCAGGACGGGCGCCGCCGCCGGCGGTGACCGCGACCAAGGATATTCGAGATGGGTAGGGGTTGACTAGGGTTTCGGGGGGCCTCCAGAGTCGCTCAAGCAGAAGCGACCAGGGAGGCGCATTCATGATACAAGCTATGATACTCCCATTGTGACCAGCCTCACCACTTTGCTTGCATCCTTGACCCTCGCGCTTGCATGCAGTCGTTTCTTTCTTGGTAAGTTAACCCCCCCCCCTCCACAATCACTAAACGCAATGCCAGCTGATCTAAGCCAAAAAGTAGGCCTTTAACTACTGCGGGCCTAAAAAATCAGGACTCTCCTCCGTGGCCCTCCGGCCCTTTAAACCCGGATAGAGGTAGTAGCACACAATGTTGCCACTTAGGCGGTAGGCAGCAGGACGCCACATTAGGGTGCACAAGCACCCACGCCGAGATTGCATTGTTTCCTGGGTGCCACGGCCGTGTTTTTTTGTCATCGGAACTTACCTGCCTTCTTGTTGAGCGCTGCTATGCGTACGATCAAATTTTATACGATTTTGCGTACGAGCAGACTGTTCTGGTGTAGTGGGCCCAAACGTTGGGAACGGGCCTGTGTCTTGTCATATAAAATCGTATGGGAAAAAATCATACGCAAGGCAGTTTCGCTTCTAGTTTCACCCCGGTCCCTTGAAATGCGAGGACCCGCCATAATCTGGTGACAATGACACATGCACATTATTCACTTCTTGCAGGCGTTGTTGTTTGAAATGCATTTCTCAGAGTGTGTTGATGTTTGATGTTGCATGTTGTAGTTCAATCAAAGAGTTTTAGAGGTCGTGTTTTATTCTATCTTCTGTGTGCGTTTCAGTGTTGACCGTGTGCATTGTAATCATGCTTGAGGCTGCGTGTGCACTCATGATGTTTATATTCTCCTTTACAGCATTATGAGTTGCGAACCAACCTGTGGTTGAGATGGTTAGGTGGACAGTAGTATCCCCAACCCATCAGGGTTCAAATCCTGGTGCTCGCATTATTCCTGGATTTATTTCAGGATTTTCGGCGATGCGCTTTCAGTGGGAGAAGACGTTCCCGTCGACGACGAGGCGCCTATGGTGACTTCATAAATCTCAAGATGATATGCCGGCTTAGTCTCTCGGATGTGCTCATAGGGGTAGGGTGTGCGTGTGTGCGTTCATAAGGATGAGTGTATACGCGTGTATATAAGCGCTTGTGCCTGTACTGATGCTCAAAAAAAATATTATGAGTTAATAAAAAATGTCTTTTATCAGAAAAACATGGTACATACATATTAGAATTCGCTATTCTTTTCCTCAAAAGAAAATATGATTCTTATTACGGAACAACAGATCATTAAACAAAAATTTGAGAGTACGTTAAGACGTCAAGTTACGTATACGTGTATATAATGAACAATGTAACAAATATTGGTCCCTACGCTTCATCACCTGTGCAGCTACTCAACACTCTTATTGTCCAGTAGTACTGTTTCGAAACAGCTTCGTGCGCCCTGCCAGTGCCATTTTATCTGCCTGCCATCCTCTCAGTACGTGTTTCCTGGCCTCTAACCTAGTAGTAGAGTATATATCAGTCAACGAATAGAACTGCTTTGTTTTAGTTGGCTTTGCAATTCTTGGTCAGGGACCAAAGCCCGTCCCTCCCGTGTGCACCTCGAAGTTAGGCATCAAATGAGCAGAAGCAGCGGCAGCCGCGGCCGCCGCCCTGTTGTTAGGAGGAGCCGCCTGGCTGCTGTACCCGATTAGTGCAGCAGCAGTTGGGCTGTAGAAATCTACCATTCCTGCAGCTTCCTTCAGCATATTGTTGTTGTGGCCATCCTCGTGGTGATGACGGTGATGATCGCTAGTTGCACCTGCACCGCCGCCCGTGATGATATTGCCCGCCGTGATGGCGGCGTCCCTGACAGCGGCAGCCGTCGAGCCGCCGCACTGCCGTGGCTGCGTCTGATAGAACACCTTGGAGACGACGAGCTCGCCATCCTTCTCCTCCTCATCGGAGCCTAGGTGGTATTGATGCATCACCCAGTTGGTCTTCTCCGGCTTGCGCTGCTTGCCGTAGTTGGTATAGAGGACGAGGATCTTTTTGTACCCCTTGAGCTTGCCCTCGGTGAATACGGGGCGGGTCTTGCCCGTTTTGTGCCACCTCGTCTCGCCGCCCTGCTCGTCGGTGTGCACCTTGCGCCGCTTCCTAGTCCCCGTCGTATACGCCTTTGATGGACGGTGGAAGAAGTGGCGGATCAGGCCGTCCTTGCCAACTCCTGAAACGAACAAAGTGAATAAACGTGTTGCAAACGGGCTACAAGCGTAAATTCAAGAAGGTGTCTAGCTCTCATCGTAGATGAGAAATAACCAAGTATCATCTAATTCCTACACTATTTGATTTCATCCGGAGAATTGTATGGATTTTTTTCTTTTCTTTTCTTATTTGATTAATTAAGTGGTGTAGGAGTTAGATATGAGAGCTTTGTTAATTTTCATCTAGATGAGATTTAGCAAACTCGTAAACTCAATCCATTGTATATAAGAAACATGCATGTGTATAACTCGCGGTACCTTTTATAGTACAAAACAAAACACTACCGTAACTTTATTTTGTAGGAACAAAACACTAAGTTTGTTGATCAAATGAAAACATTTCACCGAAGAATCTGAAATTAATAGGAGCATAGAAAAAGAAAGATACTTTGAGACGCGCGCCGTAGGGTCAAGAACGAAATGACTTTGTAGTTTATGCCCATGCACGGGGCATTGTATAATGTGCACTCACATTTGTGGTGCTATCAGTGCACTGGATAGCGTAGCACATAAATGTTTGTAAAAACTAAAAACCATCTAGCAGATTGACACAACATCGATGTATGTTGTCACAAAATTTCATATCTAATTTGAGACATTGCTCGAGATACAAAAATGATAAATTTGGCATCAATTCTGTAATGGGCCAAATCTAAAGCCTAACTTATATCATGTAATATTCAGTGTCAATTTTGACTTTTTTTCGAGCAATGTTGTAAATTTTGATTTGATTTTTTCAAAACATACATTGATGTTGTGTGAATATGCTTTTTTATCTTTTATACATTTTGAAATATACTACGGGAGTTTAGTGCATCACAAACACCTGTGCACCAGATATTCTCCCTGCATACACAAAGTAACCATGCATATGGCATTAATCCCAAGCAAATAGGCCCAAATGTGTTTCTTCCGCAGACTCAAGCGAATATTCTTTTTCCAGTTCTATCAAGTGTTTCCGTTTAAAAAAATCTGAAGTGTGCAACCTTAGTCCAGAAATGTGCAGCTTACAGGTGTAGGTTTCTAAATTTGAATTTGCAAACAAGCTTTAAAATGGGTAGCTACCTAACCGATCAATATATAACAAGTGTTCAAGTTCTCCAACAAATAAGAATCCACTCAATTCGACTAATTTCTCCCTATACAATGTTTAATTAAGTGTACTTGTCAGAGAGATAAAAATACACTTGATGCTAAAAAGGAAAAACTATTTTTACAACCTAAACAAAATTCTAATGTTTGGAAAGATAGAAGCTAGTTCAACTAAAGAGCTCAACAGTGTTTGCATTTCGCCAGATCGGTATGCAACCAAAGAGAGTAAAGTGAATTCGATGATTTTTCATAATATATTTACTTCACAAGCTATAAATAACGCAGTCAATTTCTGAGCCGTTAGGCGTGCGGGAGATCTGTGCAGAATTGCTTGTTTTGAGAATTAGGAACAAGAAATCATCGTCCGCCAGAGTTAGAACCCACAACCTTAGTTAGCATTCCTTGTCCAGGGCACTCTTAGCAGACTAGTTTCTTGCGAGTAAATGTAGCTTAGTCTTTTGTATTTGTATTTGTATTTGTAAGGGTTTTTATTGTTATTTTTGTTAACAACTTTTTGAATCTTTCTATTTTGTTTTGATTCTGTTTATTATACTTTTTAAAGTTATGCAATTTCATGCTTATTTGTGTGCAAGTGAACATCTTTTGCATGCAGTTACACTTTTTGGGTTTGCAGTTTTGCATTTTTGGTTTTGTGTGGAACCAAAATTTAAACAAACTTGCCTGTGTAATTTTGTGTTCAGAAGTGCAAATAATATCATACATTAATTGATGATTTTAGTTCATTAATCAGGGGGTTAGTAAGCATGAACATGAATGAAAGAAAAGAAGAAGGAAAGAGGGGAGCAGAATCAAATGTGATTTAACAAAGAAAAAGGCAACCATGATATAGACAATCGCTAAAGGAAGACACACACGAGCTTCTTTCCTTGTGAATTGCTTTTCAAACCTGCTAAATTTGCCCTATGTGGTGTAAGCCTACACTTAGGAGTAGCAAGAATAACTGATAATCAAGAGTTCCAAGTTTCTTGAGATAGATTCCATACACATATAACTAGTTTCATCGGCACCTCCCATAGGAAATAAAATATACTTTTCTATATGCAATTTGGACTAGCTAGATTCAAACTAAATTCATACTAAAAACATTTTCTTGGTAAAAAATATGATAAATTTTGCTCTAATAATTTAGGTTGGGGTCTGAAATACTCATGTGCCCCAAAATTTAAACCTTGGACCCCCCCCCCCCCCCCCAACACTATATAGTTCTATTACCCAAAAAAGTGTGTTAATTGGTTAAAATGTAGTGTTTGAAACTAAATAGTTTTTAAAAACATGTGGTAAAAGTAAATACTCTTGTGAATGTTTTCATTAACAACTTATAACTAAACAAGTGCACAACAAGGTATTAAATGTATCTATATTTTATTACTAATTCATACATCTTATTAGTTACTACCAACTTATATTTCAACCTCCTTTTCTATACATTTTTTACTAATTCCTACAGAAAAACTAAGTAGGGCATTAATGCTTGGCTTATATTCTGATAAATTAATGATATGTCATTCATCACTCTTTCCATCACAAAATGAAAATAATAGGAGAGGATTGACGTGTGTGCCTGATCTATTGTATATTCTTGTTTGTACCTGCCATGATCAAAATAAGACCTTAAATTTTGGGGTAAAGATAATGCATTCCCGTGAACAAAATGTTTCCACATATATATGTTGGCAAAATAATTAAACAATGACCAGCTAGCGTACACACAAATATAAGCATGGAGTGCGGAAGCACGTAACTTTGAGATAAAACAATGCTTCTTAATCTAAAAAATAATGATAATTAAGTAAAAAAAACATCCATATCACAGGTCCTTTTGAATTAAGTTGATATTTCCTTGCTTTAGTCTGATGTTGCGTGCATCCTGCATGACGTAGACATTTGATGGCACCCAATGTGGAATTAATATACTTATGCCATATGTAGGAGAAGCGATTACTTGAAAGGCAACCTTCATGGAGTTATACGTATCGTGCACCAGTGCAAATGCATATGGGCTACGCAGATGCACACCTATATATATTAAACAAAGAAACACAAAACAAATACGCAACACATATGCTTATGCAATTTTCTTTTTGTTCTAGATAGAGTATTGATCAAGCAAGGGCAAGGAAACCAAACTGAAAACGACTTAAACCCAAATCTTGTATCAAAACAAAGAGTTTTAGACGCAGAATCAATCCATATCTAACAAGAGTTTGTGGGCAGTGTCCCATGACGGATCAACAATCACTCTCTCTCGCCCCCGACTTGTCCTAATCCGAAATCCTTTCCTTTTTGAAATCCGGCGCTTTCCCTACCCGTTTGATGTAACGCAAGCTAGCCCCTAGAGCGCGCGCAACTAATAACATGTACAGTACTACGTACGTAACCACGCAGAGACTCACATGGCGGTCGGTCAGATGTTAAACGTGTATGTTGGCGATTGTAGTATTGTAGGACGACGTACGTGTGTGCGAGTGTAACAATACCTGGAAGCCTCTCGGGATGGGTGTAGCAAATGCCGTTCTCTCCCTCGATCGCCGGGATGAACTCGTGGATGAGCGGGTGGAGCTTGCGCGTGTCCAGCCTCGCCTTCCCCTCCAGGTGCTCCAGCAGCTCCTGGTCCGTCGGGTCGAACTTGACGCCGGCCGGCAGCCCAGGCAGATCCTGTATCGTCGCCGCCGCCTGCAACTGATCCATCCATGGAAATGATTGAATAACTGATCATCATATAGTCCTGCTGCGATCTCACTCAGGCTCGGAGAAACAGCAAAGAAAGCTGGCGTGCAGGAGCTGGTACGTACCTGTTCATACTGCGCGTGGTGGCCGCAGGCGGGGCACGTCCTGACGAGGCTGACGTGGGAGGAGGCCTGCTGCTGGTGGTGCTGCTGCTTCTTGGCTGCCGCCGCCGCGACGGCCGCGGCGGAGGCCAGGTTGTTCTCCACGGCGCGCACGTCGTTGAAGCTATTGCACCATGTCATGGCCGGCCGACACGGCACTCCCGCGCCCCACCACCACGTACTTAATGATGATGGATGGAGAGGATATGGAAAGCCTCTTGGTGTCCGCAGCTCCGCTTTGCTAGCCCGTCCCCATATGTGGCAGGATCAAGGCCGGCCCTGCCGGCTGGGAGGGAATGAGTGACAGGGTAAAAAGAGGAGAGGAGATCGAGGGAGATCGGGGCTGGTGGCTGGCTAAAGAGGGCGGGCGAGGAACAAAGCGGCCTGAGAAGAGAACAAAGAGAAAAAGAGGTTAGAGAGGAAGCTTGTCCCTGTTAAAAGCTAGCTACCATTGCCTGCGCTTGTTGCTGCTGGCTGGGTTTCTCTCTCTATCTGGTACAGAGGAATAGAATTCTCACCAACTTTTGGGTTGTTGCTTGCCAAGAAGATCGATCGCCACGAGCGAGCTAGTTGTACTACCAAGTAGAGATGGATTGATGCATGGCTCGATTGATTGATGACGAGAGGCCTGGCACAAAGGAGAAATTAATAAAGAGATCGGAATTCGCGCAAGCAAGATCGGACCGGACAAGATCGCTGCTGCTGCCTACCCCGATCGATAGATGGAACTGCTAGCAGCAGCACCACCAGCTTATGGGTTTGTACGTGTCAATGTGTTGAGAGAGAGAGAGAGAGAGAGAGAGAGAGAGAGAGAGAGGGGAATATGATAAGAGAAGAAACTAGAGGGGATCCGGGCGAATGATGGGCGGTTGCTTGGCCCTCAAGTCTGGGCAAGCAAGCCGTATACGTGAGCCGGAAACCAGGCGCGGAGCCGGATTCTCTGCGCGCGACCGCGGAACGGGCCGGGCCCCGCTAGCTAGCTATCGCACGCGAGTTGCTGCGTACACATCCACGCATCCATCTGATGTGTACGTCAAGTCCATCCATCGAGTAGTTGTTGACGTGTGTGTGTGGTTGGTATTTACACGTCTCAAAAGCAAAAGACTAGCCGCACACACAGCATATATGCAGCCACAATTAACTAGCTAGCCCAGCATGATCATCGCCAAGGCTTACGTTCCAAGAAAAGCTCGTCATGCTGCATCTGGAGTATCTGCCACGAGCCCACGACCGACCGACCGATCGATCGACCAGCCGGCGGCCGTATTACATTACACCAAACACATGGACGACGGCCCGTCGAAAACAGCACGTGAACCGACCGACCGACTACCACCGATCGAGAGATGTACTTTGGTCTAGCCACTATATATATTTTCTTATACCGGCCGGCCGCTGGCCAGGAAGACCACTGTTCATCGTCGTTGCGACGGAAAAAGGTAAAACCAGCTGCTGCGGGCCGGGCAGTACTACAATTGACGTTGATGGATGGGTGCATCAGCATGCACGTTTTCTCTTTCCTGGGATGCAATTAGTGGGGCGCTCGCTCGCGTGATCACTTGCCAAAACCTTAAGCTACTACCAACAACGGAAATGTACGTACAGTCGCACTCTCGGCCAGGAGAGAGATGCAAGGAACGGCGACAGAGCTAACCGAACCAAACCCAACCCAACGTGTACGTGCGTGCGTGCGTGCTTGGGATGGGCTGATGGAGGTGGTGGGGAGGAGGAACGAAAAGAAGAAGAAAGGGAACTAGTAGAGCTCAAAAAAAGGCGTGGGAGAGGTGCGACGGGGCGCGGGGTGGAGTGGAGATAGGGCAACCGGCTGATTCCTGGCCCTGAGGACGTCCCACCACACACCACACTATGCGCTGCGTGCGCGCGCGTGAGACGGGGAGATTGTGTTGAGGGGGCTGCTAGGGAGGGGGAGATATGTTGGAGAGGGACCTTTTTAGATCCCAGGTCACCGTAGAGTGTCTTGGAAGAGAGACGATACCCCAACGACACAAGACTTGAACCGTCCATCTACCGACCCAGACCCAACCCAGCCCAACTATCCGGCCAGTACAAAGTTAAGCCGGCCGATCAACCCTGATGCATCTGCATGCACAATTGCAGATTTCAACCCCGCCCCACGCGCGTGCTTCGTATTTTTTTTTCTTTTTTCATTTTACTCCCTCCGTTCCTAAATATAAGTCTTTGTAAAGATTTTATTATAGACTATATACGAAGCAAAATGAGTGAATTTACACTCGAAAATGCATCTACATACATCCGTATATAGTTCATAGTGAAATCTCTTGCCTGGTTTATCCATGCAGGACCAGAGAGACTATTGAATTATTTCAATACGTACTTAACGGTGGTGGCTCACTACTTAACAGGGCAACGGCCGTTAATTGGCCATGTCGTCTATTTATGACCTAGAGCCTTAATCACTAGTTAACAGGCTGTGGTTTAGCTAGGGTACAACCTCATGTATGTATGACCTAGAGCCTTGAGACACCTGATTTAGTTTCGTATAATGGCCCGATTTGCTCTTCTTGACCCGGCACATGGCCATTCTCCTCAATGTAGTTCCCGGTAACTTAGATCAAGTGTCGCAATTGGCTTCGACAGCGCGACCCACTCTCCCCCTACTTATTTATTATTGTTGCACATGTCCTCCTATGGCTAATTTAGCAAGCTTGCTCCGTTGGGATGATCTATGATCTTTCACCCTCTGGTAGCGGTAGTTGCGTGTCCCATCGTTCTGTATGTCGATGATACTCTCATCATTTGAAATTTATATGCCGACACATTGTGTTGCCTCAAGCATGTCCTTAAGACTTTGCCTCTATCGTCCGGCTCTCGGTTAATTTTGCAAATCGGCAATCGTCCATGTTGTCGGTGTCAAAACCGACAGATCTCGGGTAGGGGGTCCAAAGTTGTGTGTCTAAGGATCAATGGTAACAAGGGACAATAGGGACATGATGTTTACCCAGGTTCGGGCCCTCTTAAAGGAGGTAAAACCCTACGTCCTACTTGATTGTATTCGGTGTGTATAAGGATTACAAGAGTTGATCTACCTCAAGATCGTGAAGGCTAAACCCTAACTGTCTAGCCTATGATCCTTCCCCTTTCTGCGGACCTAACCCTTCGGTTTATATACACACGGAGGGGCCTAGGGTTGTACAAAGTTGGTTTGCAGAGGAAAGAAGTATTACACGTGGACACTGAACTTGCCGTTCTACACACATAGGAGTTCTACCTAGACACGGGGGATAGTCTTCTGTTTTGTCTTCACGGCCCATCAGTCCAGCCCATATCGAATAGACCGGACACCCGAGGACCCCCTAATCCAGGACTCCCTCACATGTGCATGTTCCCTCTGAGGCTACCATCCACCTTGTGTCTAGCTTCCCTCAAACTTACTTCGGTCTACCTCTCTCCGTGATAAAGATCCACATCTCGACGTTTGCAACGCCTCTAATCAATAAAATTTACAAATAGCTCATTTGCTTTCCCTTGAGGGAGGGGAGGTGATTCCCTGTGATGTTGTCCTCAACTCCCTCCACTACTAGGGAAAACCCTACTAGTAGCGCGGGTATTTTGCCTATCAGTAGCGCGGGACGACGTGCTACTGATAAGGCGCTACAGCTAACGTGCAGCAGTAGCGCATGTCATCCCACGCTACTGCTATACATGGCTGGCAGTAGCGCGCTTTAGTGCAGAGCACTGTTGCTAATATCTGTAGCGCTTTTTAGCAGGAAGCGCTACTGGTAAGGGAGCGCTACTGCTAACTTTGTTCCCCTTGCTACTGCTAGTTTTATTAGTTTCTGTTTTTTTTTGCATATTTGTTTTGTATTTGAATAGGCTTTATACAATAACCTTTAGCATATCATACACATACAAATGTAATCATAGCATATACATACAAATAGTCTCATCAAATCATGTCATCATCATAATCATCATCCAACACAAAGTGGTCTCTCATCATCATCTCGAAAATAGCGATACAAGTCTCGATTACTTGCAACTACATCGTCATCCATCTAAACAATGATATACGTGAGAAGAGCTATCACTATGAGTGAGAGCAGAACTATGCAGTACATGAGTTCGTATCCCTCTCTCGCATTAGCGTGAACCTAAACTAACTACTGGCTGTCGCTCGGAAATCGAAAATCGGTACACCTGGGCCTGACACTCCGGCCACTCGTCGTATACTCCTGGCGTAGCACTTCTTTGCTATCGATGATCTATGCACCTGCATCGTCACATGAGTCGATGATATGCAACATATATAGTTGAGAAACAGAAAGAGACAAACTTGGCAAAAATAGAAGCAGCATATCATAAGCATAAATAACAAAGTTCATCGTACCCAGAATGCCCTAACTAGAGTGATCTTCGCTAGTCGAGGAGGACGGTTTAATTATATCACAAATAAAGTTTCACCGTGCATAACTCAAAGTTTTGTCATACAGAAAGTATGGACTAAACGGACACACTGTCATATATCAACAATCACTCCAACATGTCATGCCATCCATCCATGTCAGGGAGATAGTCCCCGAGCTTAGTGAAAGGCTTCATGTTGAGACGCTGAGAGGCTACGCGTGTTCAGATGTCTTCCTGCGACATTTGTCCTTCTTTGTAGAACATCCCTATTTTTGGACGACCTCCCTGTCGAGACGCTGATGATTTGGGAAAGTTCGCGTTGGATGTGATAGAACTCAGCTCGAAGTCGATGATCCTCGATATCTCCTAAGTCCTTTGCCCATTGCAGAATATGGGCATCGCCGGATTTAGGTGACATGCGAAGGTTCTGGTGATCCCGTCTGTACTCCAGCATGTGGTGTAGGACATAGAATCCAACATTAAGAGAATCACTCGGTTGCTGGATGCAACAGAAGTCGGTCTTATGGCTGAAGGCGGGCCTGCCATCCCTTGTCTTCTTGTCGTTGACCTCTCCACCCCGTTTGCCATAGTAAAAGATAGCACTATCGAGAACGGACTTGATGTGTGTGTAATACTTTTTGGTAATGTTCTTCGACGAGTCCAAGTAAAGAGCGTGGGAGTATCGGGGGTAGAGGATGATGAGGACGGCACGCTCGCCACTGCGCAAAATAAGTACACCTCAAATTAATTAGCCTCCACCGTGCAAATGAGTGATTGAAATCGAAGGAAGGATATCCGCGTGGATGACTTACAGGGGATGATAAGGCATGAGAATCGCCTCCTTGTCCTTATTGGCGAGCATGAAATTAACGAGGTAGTCCCTCGCGTATTCACAATGCTTTGCGCAGACTGCCAAGAAGCCCTCGTGCATGAAGTACGGGTTAGCAACACAGATAAAAGGTATCTGCTCAACCCCGATGAGGTAGTTCATGTAAGGCATAAAGGCAGACAAACGTAAAATCTAGCTTCTTCCAGTGAAACATGTCGAAGATGTAATCGAATCGAAAGAAGAACTTCTCCGCGGGGAATGTGTCGATGTACGACAATTGCCGCGGCACGTTAACCATGTAGAGTGGGTATCCTGGATTTTCTGAGGCAAGGAGGCCTTTCTCTCTCCGCAACACACAGTCATGAAGTCTCCTTACATCACCGAATCTGGCCCCTATCGCTGCTTTAGGTAGGATTGGTTCACCAGTGATATGCCATTTTGCCGCACCGGGGATATCTATACGGTCTTGAACCCAAGGCTACTGAGGCGGCTGGACCATAGAAGCAGCTTTTTTGCCTTTCCTCGGTCTCTTCCTAGACTTCTTTGGTACCGGAAGGTTGACCATAATACGTTCAGACTCCGGAGGTGGCAATTCAGGCACCGACTCATGATGCTCAAACCCTAAGTAGGCGCCAGTATTGACATACTGTTGAGTGTCATTGTCATCCTCATCCTCATCTATGGCGACGTCACCAGTGACTAATGCAGCCTCTTCCTCACCCCCTCCACTATCACCCAGCACGACAACCGATGCTAATTGGATAGGTGAGGTGTTGATGTTCATACCTAACTTCATGCTCGTGGGTGTGCTCTCGGCCGCTGAGGGAGTCCTGGATTAGGGGGTGTCCGTATGGCCGGACTATGACCTTTGGCCGGACTCCCGGACTATGAAGATACAAGATTGAAGACCTCGTCCCGTGTCCGGATAGGACTTTCCTTGGCGTGGAAGGCAAGCTTGGAGATATGATATGAAGATCTCCTCCCATTGTAACCGACTCTGTGTAACCCTAGCCCTCTCCGGTGTCTATATAAACCGAAGAGTTTTAGTCCGTAAGACGAACAACAATCATACCATAGGCTAGATTCTAGGGTTTAGCCTCTCTGATCTCGTGGTAGATCAACTCTTGTACTACCCATATCATCAATATTAATCAAGCAGGAGTAGGGTTTTACCTCCATCGAGAGGGCCCGAACCTGGGTAAAAACATTGTGTCCCTTGTCTCCTGTTACCATCCGCCTAGACGCACAGTTCGGGAGCCCCTACCCAAGATCCGCCGGTTTTGACACCGACATTGGTGCTTTCTTTGAGAGTTCCTCTGTGTTGTCACCTTTAGGCCACGACGCGGTCCAGGGTGAGACTCTTCTCCCCGGACAGATCTTCGTATTCGGCGGCTTCGCACTGCGGGCCAATTCGCTTGGCCATCTGGAGCAGATCAAAAGCTACACCCCTGGCCATCAGGTCAGGTTTGGAAGCTTAAACTACACGACCGACATCCACGGGGACTTGATCTTCGACGGATTCGAGCCACGGCCGAGCGCGCTGCACCGTCACGATGGGCATGATCTAGCTCTGCCGCCGGACAGCGCCCAGAGCGCCGCTCAGGTGTCCGCTCCGACCATTAGCTTGGAGCCAACTGCGCCAGTCGGGGACGAACGGTTGGACGCCGCCCAGGAGCCGCAATCTCTATGGTGATAGAGCCGAATACCAGCCTAGTCCTCTGCGAGGCCTGTGACTCCAAGGTGCCCGACTCCGTTCCGGACTCTGAATCTTCCGCACCCCTTCCGATCGAACCCGATTGGGCTCCGATCATGGAGTACTATCGCGGACGTCTTTCAGCACTCGCCCTTTGGCGATATCCTGAATTCACTAAAGTCTCTCTCTTTTTCAGAAGAGCCCTGGCCGGACTATGGTCAGCATGGTTGGGATGCGGACAACGAAGAAATTCGAAACCCACCCACCACCCACTTTGTAGCCACTGTCGACGATCTAACCGACATGCTCGACTTCGACTCCGAAGACATCGACCGTATGGACGCTGAGGAAGGAGACGACCAAGAACCAGCACCTATAGGGCACTGGAAAGCCACCTCGTCATATGGCATATACATGGTGGACACCCCCAAAGCAGGGGATGGCGATGAAAAAACGGAGGATGACCCCTCCAAGAAGCAACCCAAGCGCCGACATCAGCGGCGCCGCTCTAAATCCCGCCAAAGCAAATACGGCGAGTCCGACACTGGAGACAACAACACCCCGGACAGTGCCGAAGACAACCCCCTCTAGCAGGATTCAGCGCAGGAGGACGGAGGAGCCAGTGTGACACTCCAAAATTTTTGGTGTTTTGTTTTTCAAAAGAGCCTTGCTTGGTTTGAAAGGAGGTCATTTAAACCCTTCCTAAAAACCATCTTCTAAGTTTGCCCTCTCAAAATCCTTTTCTTGGATTTGGTTTCTTTTAAAATGAAAACCCTTTTAGTTTTGGGCTTTTATTTGGTTTTGATCCCTTAAAATTTTTACCATGCCTCCTATGGTGAAATTTTCCCAAAACCTCTCCTCCCACTATAGTTCAACCCAAACATTCTGTCCAAACTAATAAAATCCATTTTTGGACTTTATTCCAACTATTTCTCCTCCCAAAATAATTCTGTCTTTTCTTTTGAGCCTAGGTGGATTGCAAAGCAAGTACCCCAGTGCTTATGACTTTTGACCTCAACTCAACACCCCTGGATAGTCCTTTGTACCCACAACCTAGAACCATCTTGATCCACTCTTCTCCTGTTCAAATATTTCAAAATTCACTCACTGCAAGTTTGGACCAGATTTGCCAAATTTGGTGAAAACCATATCTACACCTCTCCAAAAATTCTACAAATATTCAGGCAGCCTCCAGGTGCAATGAGAGGCCCCTCCACCAAAAACCAGCTCAAGGGGAGATCTCTACACACTAGAATCATTCTGTCGAACACCTTGCATGCACTAGTACTGTTCACTTTTAGAAATTCAGAAGTTCAGTGTCGATCTTCGTCAGTAACTTCAGTCACGAGCTCACAGTGCGCTTGGCACGTAGCTCACGGCCAGGCTTGCTTGTCCGGAGCCTCACACGCGCGCTTGGCGCCTTCCTGGCGTCGGTGGCGCCCTGGTCCGCCTGCGCCGGTGTGTCTTGCGGCGGCCGTAGCGCCATAGCGGCCGACAGGAAGCAGAACGGCGGCACAACGCCGTTCGGCGCCGCCCAAGCGTCCTGGTGGCTCCGCGTGGCCACCTCCTTGCCAGCGCATGCATGCAGCACCGTCGCCGTGGCGCGGCACGCGCAGAGCGCGCTCTCTGCCGCCGACGGGCCCACACCACCCCGTTCCGTCGAACTCCCCCTAATCGACCAAATTACAGCGCGGTCAGCATCTAAACGGAACCAGGGGACATCCACGACGAAGCTCAACCTCTGAACCCCCCCGTGCAACCACTGCGCCGCCGTAATCACCTCGCCGGAGAACCCCGTTCTCGGCAACCGCCTCGGGGCGGCTATATATAGCACCCCGAGCTTGCGCTCGCCTCCGCACGACTCCACCACCACACCAGACCCCGCCCGACCACTGAACGAGCCTCGAGGGGCCTTTCCTCCTCGACTCCGGCCACCTCCGTCCGCCTCGGGCTCCGGCTTCGTTCTCTCCGGTGAGAACCCCTCCGCCGCCCTAGTTTCGACCGTAGCCTCATACCACCTCTAGTAAGATAACCCCCAGCTCAATTTTGGCGTCACAGCTCTCTCCGGCGAGATCCACGACCACCCGAACCGCCGTCCGCCGGAGCAAGCGTCACCACCGACGTGGTACTCGCCGGCGACCACCACCACCTCCCACAGACGCGGAATGACACCCTGAACACAGAGGTACACCCCGATCACCTTACCTCGCCGTGGATCGCCGCCGGCGACCACCGCGCCTCTCGGCGCCGTCGCGCTCTGTTTTCCCTCGTTTGAAAATTCAAACCTGATGGGTGGAGCCCGCCTGTCAGTCTCTCAGCCGTTTTTTTTAAAACGAAACGTTATCTGTACTTTTCCGCAGAACCCCCTGGAAGTTTTCTGTTTCACTACAGATGAGTCCTTGGGTTAAAACACTTATAACTTTTTAACAGAAAGGAATTTTTGAGTGATTCTTTTTCTGTCCTCTTCAAAATTTTGTCTAGTTGTTTATCATATTTATTTGAAAAATATTTGGAACACTTTTCTGTACACTCTCGGCATTCATGTTGCGTGCGTATCTTTTCTTATACCGTAGATACCAAAGGAGGTGACGGAGCTACAAACCTCGCCCAGTTAGGCTCCGACTACTCCGAACCAGGCAAGCATGTTTGAACTCTTGATATGATGAGTGTTGTTGCGTGTTTGCTTTTTTGTATGTTCATGGCATGTTTATGAACAACTATTAAATGTTATATTTCATATATATAATCGGAAAGTAAGTTTCGGTAAGCATTATGTTGTTGGATACATATTTGCATAGCCATGTGTTGGCGTGAGGATGGATAAAATGGCAGTGTTGTGACATGCCAGGCTTAGGCCAGTCCTTTGACAGCAGTGTCAACATGATCAAATCATATCCCTTTCACTTCCTTCCTGTGCTGCCACTTGTTTTCCGCAAGGGATATGGCATAGTAAGTTGCAACCGTTTTCCTGGTACACACCAAGTGGAGAGGCCGGGATGAGGGTTCCATGGCCCTGGATTATAGCCCGTCATCCGGTCAGGGGGCATGGGTGTTTCCGGTTGGGACCGAGAGGGGGGCACCCCTTAGAGCGTGCGTATAGAAATTTGATCCCATGCTATTCGAGGTTGTGGCCTCCCCGTCTCAAAGTTTTTCTTGGACGTTGTCCAGGGTGATTCCTGGCATCGTGAGGTGAAATGGGTGTGTACTAGTTAAATGTGTTTCTACTGAAATACCGTAAACGGAACTAGTCCTTCGTGACTACGGAAATCCGTTGGCTGTGGTCAGTTCATCCAAACTCTACAGAGTCTCAAATCCTTCAATTATCTTGTGCTTTGTTCAAGTACTATATTCATCTTATCTTGTCAGGTATCAACCTCAGTTACAAAAACCCGGTGGGATTTATGTTTGATAAATCCGGTTAAAAGATTATTCTTGTGGATGGACTAATCTTGTTATTTACATTTATTATAGGCCATGTCCGTGATGTCGCTCAGATGTCCGACGGTGGCATTTCTTTTTAAAGCCCTGTCTGTGATGTCGCTCAGACGTCCGACGGTGGAATTTCTTTTAAAGCCCTGTCTGTGATGTCGCTCAGACGTCCGACGGTAGCATTTATTTTTAAGCCCTGTCTGTGATGTCGCTCAGAC